>NC_137655.1:4136094-4185960 GCF_963422515.1 Blennius ocellaris
GTGTCCACCTGGATGCGAAAGGGCACGCCCTTCTCTCCGCCATGCTTCCTGGGGGTGAACTCGGTGCTGATGCAGTTCACCTGGGGAAAAAAAACCGAGAAGGGTAAAACAAAAAGGCAAAAAACAAACAAAACACCTGATGTGTGTGTGGCGTGCGGCGGGGGGTTTTTCACCTGGATGAACACGGAGGCGTTCTTGACGGGATCCCAGAGGAACTCGATGGTGTTGAGGTGCAGAGGGTGCGACCGAGGCTCCACTATCCCCACTGACAACGGGATGTCTGCCAACAAGGGTTTTTTTTTTTTTATTATTTATTCTTCTAATCATGACAACAACCAATTTGGCTTTTCGGTTCTTCTCGTCAAAAATATTCATGCAAAAAGGTGACATTTATTGAATTAAGTGCGTGTCCCGACGTAAATCCAATACGTGTTGAATTATGTTGAACTGCAAGTCGATATAAAACGGCGAATAGTCTAAAGCAGGGGCGTCAAACTGATTTCAGTCGAGGGGCCACAGCAACCTGATCTGACCTCTGGAGGGCCAACAAGTCAAACGTCACATGTTAAACTGCAGATATGGACAAATGTCAAAGTCTTTCCTTCTTTTGATCCTTTTGTAACTGCAAGAATTTGCCAGTCTATTCTGAAATATACATATTAAAGGAAATCAAGATATTATTATATTTGCAAAAAAAAAAAACCCTCAGTCACCTGTATCTGGATATCGTATTTTTATTCAGGATTAAAACAATTTGTCATCATCTGGAAAAAATGTTGAGTTTACGTGTCTCAAGTATCAATTCACATAAATTGGACACCTTTATTGTGAAAGGTGTTGCGTTATGTGACCTCCACAGATTGCATTAATGTCGGGGGTCAAATTCTGACCAAGGGCGGTTTTAAATGTCATTTTTGCCAATCTGGTGTTTTTAGATCAGCCTCTGTCAGTTTTCATATTTATACTTTAAAATAAAATCCCATGACGGCTGGATTAGCTCGTCTAGCGGGCCGGTTCTGGCCCCCGGGCCTCATGTTTGACACCCCTGGTCTAGTGCCTCTGAAGGCCGCGGAGCAACCGTGGACTTTCCGTAGCTCACCGATGTCCAGGATTCGGTCACCGGGTCGGTTCCACCTCCAGCCCTCCAGCTGCTGGTGCTCCACGTACTGCAGTCGCCGGTCGTGAAACACCACGCGTACTATGCTCTGTGAAGAGGGCGGGATCGGGGGTCAGGGGGTCAGGGGGTCACCACAGGCGCACGCCACAGCCGACCGGAGAGCCTCGTTTCATTGCGGCTCCTTCAAAGTTCACAGATTTCACAAGTCGCGTTTTCCCGGCGCAAAAAAAAAAAACGTAAAGGCACCGCGGTCGAGGAACAACATGTCGTCTGAATGACGCTTCTCATTAAATTCATGGAACCGACAATCAACAAAAGGGCAGAAAATTATACATACATACTTTTTAAAAAAAATTTTGGGACCTATTTTCAAATTATCTCATGGCAAAAAAAAAAACAGATAAGATGGAATAAACACCTGAAAACTGATCGAAAATTATGTTAATTTTGTCATTTTCAGCTTTATGACGTTGTTTCTTTTAAGTGACGATGAGCAGGGAAAGATTTTTTTAAAAAAATGTAAGTTTCGACTGCGTCTCGCACGCAGAACTCGACAATATTGCAATAGAAATAAAATATCACAAGACGGAACGACGTCACTACGGTTTGTTGCCAGAATCCTTTTCCTTGGAATATTAAAAAAGTATACCCAGAAAAAGGTTTCGCAACGGGAGATCCACTATCTGCAATAATGAGCAACATTTTTAATGGAAGATGTGTCGGCTGCGACGCAGACATTACTAGTTGAGAGCATAAACTTGAAAACGATCGCGGATTTCTCAGAACTTCTTGGTTCTGAATAGAAGGACGAGTGGGTCTTTCCATTGAAGCACAAAGAGGCGCCAATGAAATTTTACCAACCACAACCTACAAGCTTCTTTTAGCTTCCATTTTGAGCAACAAGGCCGTTTATTTTGTCTCCATACAACGCGACACTCATTGTACCCAAAGTCCCACGAGGCTTTTTAATGGAAATGGAACCGCATGATGAGACGAGTTCTTTAAAGAAGGACGTCAGAGGCTCCCACCCCGTACGAAGAACCCACGTTGCCGGGACATCCGACCACCAGTGGAAGCTCGCGGCGGCGGCGGGAACGTTTCACTCATGAGCGAGCGCCACAAGTCAAATTGCTGTGGGTCCAACACGTCATGTGTTTGCTCGCACGCCAGCTGTCCCCGTTCCCGCGTTACCAGGATGCTTCGGCCGCCGTGACGGGGCGAAGCAGCGGCAGGCTGACAACGCAGGCAGGTGGGGGGGATGGGGATGTGGGTGGGGGGATGGGGATGGGGGGTGGGGGCTATCAGTATTTATCCAGCAAACCCACAAAACTCGAAGTGAACAAGTTTCACCTGATGAAATGTTCAAGAAAACATCGGAATCAAGACAAAAAAAAGTCTTGATACAAGCTACGAACTAGAACGGGCACACAGCAGAGCGCATACCTTCATCCAACGCGTTTTTGTCACCATGGAAACCAATGGATTTACAAGATTATTCAATCCACCACGCCACTCCTCACACATTTCGCAGTTTCCGCGTGAGCCGACACTACAGCGCCGCCACCGGCTCAGGACATTGAAGGAAACACGAGTTTTCTTTGAGGGGCCGTTAGCGGTCACTCGCATGTTAGCCATTAGCTCATATGGCTAGCCTGTCGTGAAGCAAGTGAGAAACGCTGAGCTCGGGACACAGATTAAACCACTACCCCAGTGGATGTGCTCACATCCGCTGCTTCTGGATACTTGCTGAGAGCTCCGGAGAGGAGCTAGCAGTATGCTAGCAGGCGGCTAATGGCAGCTTCCGCGCCATGGTCCCGTTTTTGGCGTGTTGGTTTGTTCTCTGTGCAGAAGCGAGACCTTTAAAAGAAGTATATTTTAAATAGGAACTCTGGTGGCGTAACTTTAAAGGAGCTTGAGTCTTCCTGTGCTGCAGAAGGGTCAGATCAGATTAATCACGATGATAGATTAATCCACGACGGCGCGTTAATCTTGACAGCCCTAATTTTAGACGTCATATTTATGATGCATTCCTCTTCTTGGATGCAATTTCAGACCTTGAAAACACCTCTTTAAAACAGCTTTGATAGTGGAACACTTCTTATACAAAAAAGACTTTGACTGAAACTCCGAGTCGGCACATGTTCACTGCGGTTGTCTGGAGCAGTTTTTCTGCACACGTGCGAGTCGACTGGCAGTAACAATGGATGAGCCGTACGTTCAACATTTCTGACACCATCGTCAGCATACGTGGAGTCTTGTTTCGTACACGCAGCAGATGCAAACACAATTTAAAAGGAGCTTGAATGTTCCAGTACTGTTCTGTGTGGCTTAAAGACTTGTATCGTAGCAAATCATGGCGTTATCTGCGTATTTGCATTGGACACGTTTGCCTCATTTCCACTGCACAGACCAATCGTCTGGCCCGTTAGAAATATTTCACTGGCCGTATGAAACCTCCGTTGTCGTTTATGTACTTCGCTTTGCACTCGTTTTGGGCTTTTTAGTAGCCACAAAAAAAAGAAAAAAAAAAACAGCACAAAGAGGAGTACGTAAACAACAACAGAGGATTCATACAAACAATGAAATATTTAAGTAGTTCAGGCATGTTGAGAGTGACGTAAATCACTGACCAATCAATTCGCTCCTCCTTATCCGTTGTGTGGTGCTCGGTACCCAAACAGGAAGGTAACGGGAAAAAAAAAAAATCGTAACCCTTCGTTACGGTTCTTCCGCAATTTTTTTGCAGCGGGAACCCGAACAGAACACATTGTGTGCAGTGGAAACGGAGCCGTGGCGCCAAATGTTCCTGGAACCAGCGTTGGAACATCAAAGAAGGATCAAAGAAGAAAGTAGAAGAAGAAGATGATAGATGTGTATCTGTGTGTGAGAGAGAGAGAGTGTGTGTGTGAGAGTGTGTGTTAAACGGGGAACGGTAAAGGTGAGACTGGGTGATGGTACCGAGCTCTCCGAGGTCGACACCCCCGCCCCCCGAAGTGGAAGGTTTGAGGGACCCGCCTCGAACCGGTAGAGCAGAGAGGAGGAGAAGAAAGAGGCAAGAGGTCACATGGGTAGTCAACAAAAAACAAACAAAACAAACAAACAAACAAACAAAAAATACAGACAAACAGAATACCTTAACACCTACCTTCACATATTTGCTGCTTATATCTGTATACTCCACTAGTTTTCTGTTAAGCATACGGATTTCGTAGGACTGACCTACATTTTAAAACATTAAGAAAAATCTGATTAAAATTGAAAACTGGGAGGGGAAAAAAAAAAATGAAATCAGTCAATCAGAAAAGATAGAATCAAATTAGAAACCTTGAAAGCCAGCCGCGAGAGAACTGTTCAGATCAGATGTAAAAAAAAAAAAAAAAAACATTAGGCGTCAATAACGAACGAGGACCTGGAGCAGATCCAACTCCCCCGGCGCAATTAACTTCTGATCAACACATCGCACACGTTTTATTTATTTATTTATTTATTGTTTGTATTTTAACTCCAAATTACAGCAGAGCAGAGAAGCAGAGCGGTTACCAAAGTTCACCAGGAGACAGAAGAGAACAGGACGAACGTAACGAGAGAAAAGAAACACAATGAACAGTGAAGACCGGCGGAGAGAAGCTCATGTTGTAAACGTTTCCTGTGTCACATTATTCACATTGTGAAGAGGTGGAACGTCTTTTATGGTTAAAAAAACCCAAAACAAAGCGATTTTACACCTGGGAAAGATTTTTCTCTTTATTTTAACACGGTTTTACCCAATTAAATAATATTTATCTCTCAAACTTTACAACTGTTCAAAACTTTAGGGATCCCGCTGCAATAAGAGCTGCAGTTTTTTGGGTTTTTTTTGGCCCAGCTGGAGGATTTTATCTTGAAATACAGCTTAATGCTTTTATGTTCAGTCTGTTTGTTTCGCTTTTGTTTCGCTGCTCAGCAAATTTATCGTGATGAAAAACATGGAAAGAGTAAAGGAAGATTGTGCTCGTCACAAGAATTGCCTGATTAAGAAATTTAAAAAAAATTAAGAAAATCTATTGATTGACAGCTTGAGTCACTTCATGGCACAGAGCAGGAGTCAGAAGAAAAACGTAGAAAAAAAAATAAACAAACAGTTTGACCTTTAACTTGCTAATTTTTTTATTATTTCTTAAAAATTATGACGAGAAAGTATCACGATGACTTCTGCCGTCTGAGGTTCTCTACTGCCCCCTGGAGGCCACATTTTACATTTGATTTTTAATTCTTTTTTTAAGATAATCAAGAATGTATAAGATTTAGACACGTTAGCAGCTCTTTTCAGTCATTTTAATGATTTTGCAGTAGTTTTATTTGAGCGTTTTCTCTAATTTGTGCCATCTTTCATGAAATATTGAATTCCTTTCTTTACAAAAATAATTTGTTTAATTTAACAAGGGTTAGCTATCTGAAACCAAACAGTCATGAGCTGCGGGAAGATTCCAGATGACAACTGACTGAACTTCCCCGTTTCCGTAACACATTTGTCTCTTAAGTCTTCCGGAAACGGCGCGATTTTCGCCCCTCGGCGTCATCAAAGCCTTCACGCTGTTCACGAGATTAATTTAAATACCAATATTGCCCGACTATTGCACCTGAATATTAGCCATACCAACCAAATTCAAAAAGGTAAAAAAAAAAGAAAAAAAAAAAGGGCGGATTTACGTGATGCACCTGAACGCATCATTGGCTTGACGCTTATTTAACACGTAAAAATCCAGAAATTAGCCGCGTCATTGTTTAAGCTGCAGGGTTCAAATTCTGGCTTATAGTCCAGGAATTACGGTAATGATTTTTTGACAGGAAGTCTGTATCAGCGCGATTTGTTTGATTTGGTCGGGGGGGGAAATAAAGAAATAAAAGGGGCTTCGTTTTGCTTCCAGGGTCAACGAGGTGTTTGTGCACATGTGATGTCAGAGGGACTGGAGACGTGACAACATGAGCTCCTCCACCCGTCGTCCACCTCACGCGCTGCAGGCGGAGTCGTTACCTTGGTTCAGGTACGTCAGCGTCTCGTCCTGCCGCTTGACGGCCGGTGAGGTGGCGGCACACAGCTCGTAGTGTAAGGGCGTCCGGGCATTGCTCTGGGCGTCGCTCCGGGCCTTCAGCCGGGCTTCCTCGCTCTTCAGGAATGGAGCCAGGGCTTCTCTGGGGGGAGGAGGAGGTGGGGGGGACAAGGAGGCTGAACCACTGCTCTCCAAAATGGGAGACAGTTGGATATTCTCGGGAAAAAGTGTTTCGTTTCTGCAGAAATAAGTGTAATGCGTTTTCTTCTGACCTCAGTAAGGAAGAGACACTGAAAGAGAAAAAATTCAAAGGTAGATAAAAAAAAAATAAAAAATCATCATGCTTTGAGAGAAAAGTCAAAAATCAATGTTGAGATTTTTTTTCACGGAGGACAAAACATTTTTAAATCAAGGTTGAGAATTTATTTTTCACAAAGAAAAAAAAATCCTCTGAAAAAAAAGTCTAAGATTTATTTATCAAATTTTTTTTTTTTTTTATACAAACTGGAGAAATGATTCTTCTCCGGTCCATCCCTCATCATTTGTGAGGATGTCTAAATAAACATATTAAGTAACGTGCGCTGGTTTAAACTTCATTTCAAAGTGCATGATGGAAAAAAGAAAAAAATCTCGACATTGAATTTTGACTTTTTTCTTGATTGAATTTTTTTTTCTTCTTTAAAACCTCCGAATTTTTACTTCTTTATTTGGCCCAACACTCTTCTATACACCTTCACACCGAGTGGAACAAGAAACCTTACATCAACTGCTTAGAAAATAAAAATTAGATTCTATGCTTTTATTTTCCATTTTTCAAGACGTCAAGCACAGTTTCCAAAAATAACTTCTTTTTTTTTTAGATATTTCTCTTTTGATTTTATTTCAATGACGAATATGTTAAATATGGATGATTGTTAACGTGTATTGGTTTATTTACGCCCTTTTGACTGCTCATACTTCCACCAGTTTTATTTCTCTTTATTTGTTTGAATGTTTTTTTTTTGTATATATATATTTGTGATGATTGCATGCTTAGCCACCGCTAGAGTTTGTAAACGTCCAATTAAAAATAAAAATAAAAAAAAAAGACAATATTTTACCGGGGTTCTCTGCCTCGCGCAGCGCGAGACTCCTGCTTTACCTGATGAACCCAGCGGAGTGCTGGTGGTGGTAGGACTCGGGCTGCGGGCAGAACAGCATGTTTTCCCTGCGTCTTCTTCTTGGTTCTGGACGGAGACACTCTGGACAGGACACCACCCCCGGAGGACGGAGACACTCAGGACAGGACGCCCCCGGCTGCAGCTCGAGAGGTTTTGCGATCCGGCGGCTCGCCGCCCGCCTCTTATAGATGAGACGGACTAGACTAGGCTCGTCATCAGTGACGTCGTCCACCCAGAGGGCTGGGGAGCGCGTGTGGCGTGCACGCACCTCGGATGACCTCTGAGGGGGGAGAACGTCACGAAAAAACTCTCGTGGAAATGGCCCCGATCGTTCGTGCTGCGTTGTTTGTGTGTATTTTTTTTTTTTTAAAGATACAAGTTAAAAAGTTATGAGTTAAAAATAAAACCGGAAGTAAAAAAAAACCCAAAAGGTTGGAGCTTAAAAACCAAAGCTGCAAAAAACGACAATTATTTCAGCAAGAACTTAAGATTTACCTCTTTAAAAGTGCTACAGTATTCAGCTTTTAAATGTTTTCACGTTTTCTCATTGGTTCAAAAATGTATTCTAAGCTTATTTCTCGAAATCCAGCTTTTTCTTGATTTTTTCCTCCATTTGAATCTTAGACAATAGGAGCTGCATTCAGAATCTGCTGTGTCTTGTGTGAGCTGGACTGGCTCTGCCCACACAGGAGGAAGTACTTCCTCTCGTGGCGCCATGTGCCAGAGCAGAGCTGCCTGATTGTGGGAGGAGTCAAAAGGGGAGGAGCCTCCATGTTGCCGTGGCGAGTGGGGTGGAGGAGGACACACACACACACACACTGTCTCACACACACACACACACACACACTTGGGTTTCGCCGCCACAAAGCCGGAGCAAGAAGACAAATGAGTTCTCGGTTTATTTTCTTGAGCAAACGGTTTCTTTACATCATCATCATCATGAGCAAACCGGACGAGGGTTGTTTGGATGTTGAACAGAAACAAAAAAGCTTCTGGAGAGTTTCCTTGTGAGAACCAAATAAAAATCAAATAAAATATATAAATACAGATTTTAATCTTACATGAGCGACGGAGACGGTGGGGAGGGGTGGGGGGGACAGTTTGGACATGCATAGTGAGCAGCTGGAGGGATGGAAATAGTGTGGGGGGGTGGAGGGTGTGTGTGTGGAAGGGGGGTGGGGGGGGGGGGGGCTTTACATGAGAACATGGAAATCCTGTACATTCATTTACTTAAATACACGAATCCTCCAAAGAGCGTCTAATAACTAAAAAGTTCCACAATCAGCAGTCCGGCATGTAAAATACTAATAAATCAGATTAATCCGACAGAGTTAATGTACCGGTGGGAGGGGGGGGGGGTGCACGTTCCTGATCAGCAGACATAATTTGAGAACCAAACAATTAAAGCTTTTTTTTTTTTTTCTTCTTCTTCTAAAAACTAATTTCCTCCCTGAATACTGAGACAAACAAAAAGCTCCAATCAGCAGCAGGTTCACACAACAATCCCGGACACACGTGACAATGTTTACAAGTGCACTTGAAACGGCTAAAAGACCCCCCCACCCCGCCGGACCCCCCCAAGAGCAGCGTGCCGCCGGCGCCCCCGGCATTACATGCAATCTTGTTTCGCTGAACGTGCAAAAAAAAATGATGATGATAGCTGATGTTTTTTTGTTTTTGCCTGAAACACAAGTGTATGTACAAAAAAAAAAATCCAGCTGTTTGTGTGTGTGTGTGCGTGTGTGTGTGTGTCTGTGTCTGTGTGTGTGTGTGTGTGTGTGTGTGTTCGCTCTCTCAGCCGTCGTGCAGGTTTCACAGTTTCCTCTTCAATGTCTCTCTCCATATTTACAAAATCCGGAGCGAATTCCGAAAAAAATCCCGACCACGCCCCCTTCCACAGGCTCCGCCCCCCACTTAAAAAAAAAAAAAAAAAAAAAAAAGAATCGTCAGCTTTTTACCGCGGCTTCAGCGTCTGTACCTAAACACCTGCACACTCAGGATTGTCAGTCATGTATCGCGTCATGTCAGTACCTGGTGGGAGTTAAGATTTCAAAATAAAAGTTACAATCGGGAACTTTGAGACAACCCGTGATCATTGTCAAACTTCTTCTTCTTTTTTTTTCCGTACCACCTGTAACGTGTGAACTGATAACCATCACTGGGCCAGCCAAATGACACTTCTTCCCAAATGAAAGGCGAGTGGATGATTGGATCCAGGAGGAAGTGCTGCTCCGCTCCTCCAGCTGAAAACAAACACTGTGGCTACATTCAGACTGCAGAGCCAAGGGGGGGGACCGGGGGGGGGGGGGGGGGGGGTGGGGGGTTCAGGGGTCGGGGTCATTAGCTGTGTGAAGAGACATCCGAGGAGCTGCTGCTGTTGCTGTTGGTGGTCTGGGCACGTTTGATGTACAGGTTCAGTAACTTCATCTGCAAACATGAAGGAAATGTATTAACATTATTATTATCATTATTATTATAAAGACGAACTGACATTACGAAAGAAGCTTTGATGCGAAATAGTGCGGCGATATGATGGAAGAGGATTAGGGCCTTTAAAAGTCAGAATTCTGAGTTTAAAAGTCAAGAATTCTGAGTTTAAAAGTCAGAATTCTGAGTTTAAAAGTCAGAATTCTGAGAAACAATGTCAGAATTCTAAGTTTAAAATTCAGAATTCTGAGTTTAAAAGTCAGAATTCGGAGAAAAATGCCAGAATTCTGAGTTTAAATGTCGGAATTCTGAGTTTAAAAGTCAGAATTCTGAGTTTAAAAGTCAGAATTCAGAGCAAAATGACAAAATTCTTAGTTTAAAAGTCAGAATTGTGAGAAAAATGTCAGAATTCTGAGTTTAAAAGTCAGAATTCTGAGAAAAATGCCAGAATTCTGAAAAAAGTCAGAACTCAGGTTTTTTTCCCCACAATGGTCTTGATCCTCTTCCATAATTATATGTGAGGTTTTTTTTTGTTTAATTTTTAAAACTCAAGTGCGACTTATCGTCTGCGTGGTACAGTTGATCTCAGGTTGGAGGGGAAGGTTCTTCCAGTCAGGAGAACCTGACCCTCAGACCTGAACTTTACATAACTCAATGACCCCGTTTCTTTTTTTTGGTGTTTTTTTTTTTTTTTTTTTTGGTAAATTGGCCAGCCGGCTGGAACCGGTTTGGAAATACCAACCTGGGAAGAAGATAAGGCTCTGTGTCTGCTGAGGAGCTTTAACCCAGTGTGTGTGTGTGTGCGTGCGCATTTGTGTGTGTGTGTGTCGCTTGTCACTACCTTGCTGCCCGTGAGCTGTGCCAGGTGGGGTTTGAGCTCCTCTCCAATCACAGCGTAGATCGCCACCAGACAGAACACGCTGGCCTTGCGAACGCTGCTCTCGGTGTTGTCGTAGCCCTGCGGAGTTGGGGGGGAGAGAGAGAGAGGGAGGGAGAGAGGGAGGGAGAGAGAGAGCGGAACATCAGGCGCCACGCACACGCAGCCCGTGCGCGCACGCACACACACGCCGGGGGTCAGCAGGAACGTGGGAGGAGCCGGCGAGAGTGCAGAGTACACGCAAACACTTTCAGGGACAAATAAGGCAAATAAGTCCCAGTTGTCCAAATATGAACATTGTCCAAATAAGCCTGTTTGCCGGCCGCGGCCACGTTTCTGCCCCGCCGAGAAACTTTGCTCAGGTGTTTTCTGCTAAAACGGCCCCAATTCCAACACGGCGTTTCACACAGACAACGCAAAAAAAACATCAAACTCTTAAAGAGCTTTTTTTTTTTCTACAGAAAATGAAAGACTCGGGTGGTTTAATTCAAAGCGAGGGACGTGGTGTGTTTAAATAATCTATTCTCGCATTTCATGTCTTCAACGAACTGAAATGAAAGATTAAAAGCAGCGTGGAATTTATTAAAAAAAGTGTTTTTAAAGCTGGTGTTTCTTAGATTCGCTTCCACGTTCATCCTGATATTAACCACGGGGATGAAGACCGTTTGAGGATGATTTAAAAAATGTTTTTAAATGTTCAACATCTTGTGAAGAGCGAAGAGCCAGAGTCGTTCTTAAGACCGCCGATCCAATACAAATAAAACCTGAGCCCAGAAAAAGAGCCCTCTACAGGTAGAAGGACCCAAAAAAAGTACCTCATACGGTGGCCTGGAAGTGCAAAACTTCATAAAACACTACCGCATCTAAAAAAAACGCCACAAAATAGAGCCAATTTTCTATCATTATTATTGTATCTATGAGAAACCAGACAGTCATTGAGTGCAGTAGAACAGGAATCTTCAACCAAATGTAAAACAATCTATGAACCTATGAATCTATGGACACGTTTCCATTGCACTTAAGTTCACTGACCACTAGATGTCCTCCTCGAGCACCGTGCGTCATTAAAGCCTCAAATAACGAACCATCAAAGCTTCAATAGAGCCTCGACCGGACGCAATGAGGACGGAACATCTTGTGTCTTAACTGTGGAAGACGGTCTCTTGTCCGTGGGTCAATGAGCAGGATCGACTTCCCGTTAGAGACAAACCGTGCTTCTGTCCAATCAGCGACGAGAGTGTCGTCCAATCAGTGAGATCAAAGCTTCATGTTGGAGCTGTAATGTGCACATCTGTACGCATGTCTCTCCAGGCAGCGTCAGACACACCATGTAGTTTGAAATGTGACCCAGCAGAGGGCGTTTTAACGTCGTCAAGCTGACTTGCCGACCCGTCAAGAAACAAAGCTAAAGCTAACATGTTGCTTTGCTGCGTGCGAGGATGGTAAGAGTACAAAGTGACGGGGTAAAGATAAAACTCTGGTCACTCGGTAAAAAAGCTGCACGGACCAAAAGACATCACGATAACTGGCAGTTCCACTGACCAGACGCCCCCTGGTGGCCACGTATAGAATCTTTTGAAGCCCCTCAATAGAGCGTAGGGTAGATAACTCTAACGCTGTGAATGTTTGGTGTCTGGAGTGATGATGTTGTTGTGGACCTGCAGCAGTCCAGGGATGATGTCGGGCAGCAGCTGCAGCAACGAGTCCTTGGCGATGCGTTCGATGACTTTGGTCTGCATCTTGATGGCCGCCAGGTTGATGGGGTAGTCGGCCGTCTGCACGATGGGGCACAGCACCTTGATGCACTGCTCCGGGTGGATGGAGCCGGCCAGGGTGGAGGCCGCCTCCTCGGCTGCGCGCACCACCTGGCAAACAAACACACACACACACCAGTTTGTCCGAGTTAAGCCTGCGATGATCCCCGCGACCGACAAAGGCTGTTCAGCGTGAGAATCGAGGAGAGCCGAGCACAACAAGTCCAACCTTTGACCCCTGACTCAGAGAATAAACAGGTCAGAGGTCAATGTCACTCTGAGTTACAGTGAGCGGGACAACTTGACCCTTCTAAGCGTTTTTTGAGCAGATCGGTGTCGGCGTTAATGGCGTCAATCATTCCGCTGCGCGACTTTCAGGTAAATCGAATCTGTGTTGGGAGTGTTTTGAGAAAGATCCAGATGTTGTGACTCCGTCAGAGGCTAGCATGTTGGGAGTGTTTCGAGATTAAGCCAAAACTACTGCAGGTTAAAACTATTAGGCCCGATTGCGGTTCGCGGAATTTCTCCCAACATCCAAAAATAAACACCCCTTGACCTTTGAACCCAATTGCCTCCCAGAATTTTACGCAACCATCCTTGGATAGAGTATCCCTGAAAATTTCGTGCAATTTTGGTGAAAAGTTGGTCAGATATAATACGGCGCCTTGACTTGACCGTTTGGCGGGGGGAGTCGTACCTCCTTGTGAGAGTCTTTGTGAGCCTCCAGCGTCTTCATGATGGTCAGCTCGGCGTAGTTCTTGAAGCGGGCCGGCTGGTTCCTCAGGATCTCCTTCAGCACCCGCAGAGCCAGAGTCCGAATGGTGTGCTGCAGAAGAAGAAGTGCAGGTGTCAGTGCAAACGGGGGAAGTTGGACGGAAGCCCCCCCCCCCCCCCCCCCCCCCGGGGACGGAGGACGTACGTCTTTGTCGCTCAGCGTCTCCAGCAGGAGGAGCAGGATGGTCTTGAAGTGTTCGTCCCACACGGCCAGGTTGTCCTCCCGCGTGATCTTCAGCAGCTCCACCAGGGCGCCTTTCCTCTCCTCCGACCGCTCGTTGTGATTGGACAGCTCCTTCAGCAGGTCAGCCACCAGGTCCGAGTGGTCCTGGTGGCCGACTGCTCCAGGGGGCGACAGAGACGCGTGGACGACTTCATTATTACATCCAGAGGCAAATACAGTTAAAAAAAAGTCACTTTGAAAATAAGAGCTGCACAAAAGTTAAAAGGATTTTTCATTTTTCCTCCATTTAATCAACAGGAAGAAATTGAAGGTAAAACTTTACTATTTTATGAAACGGATTAGTTTCTGTGTTGTGGGTGTGAATGAAAAATTAAGCGAAGTAAAACAAATCTAGAATCGGGACATTTTCAGGTAACACGCGCTCTCATTTTTCATGAGCTGAACTCAAAAGATCAAAGACTTTATCGGAGTCCATATTTCTCTCAATGATCATCCACAAATTTGTCAAAGGCAAACTTGTGAACACTATTTGAGAGAAACGGGCTTTAAATGTGAGCAAAAACAATTATTTTGAATTATTTTATATCGATCAACAAGATTTCAAAATAAAAGGATTTTAAAAATTTTTTTGCCCCCCCTTAAATTGGAAGGTGTTCAGCTATAAATGACTCCATGATATGAGACAGAGGGTTGGTGGTGGTGGTGGAGGTGGAGGCGGGATGGAGGTGTCCGTGAACACACAGGGTGGGTTACAAAGAGCGACTTTCGAGGGGTCGGAGGTTTTACCGGGAGCAAAGACCTTTGGGAGCGTCATCTTGTTCTCGCCGCTTTCCTGACGTCGGCCTGTGTGTGTGTTGGAGGAGGGGGGGTGGGGGGGCGATGACAACAATAAGTGAAACAGACAGAAGACAAGACAGGACGGTTCACTCATGATAAACTGTAGGGAATGTAGATGATGTGGAGGGGGGGGGCACGGGGGGTTTAAAGTGACACTCACAGTCGCGGAACTGCTCCACGTCGTCGTCGAACACCGCCTCCTTCAGGGCGCTCTTGTCGTACGCGCAGATGCTCTCGCCGTAGCCGTACGGCGCGAACTCCCGGCCCCGGGGCCCCGAGAAGGGGCGCGGCGACGGCGTGTTCAGCAGCGACGTCTTGTTGTCCAGGGCGGTGCGGCCCCCCTCCACCGAGTCCAGGCCCAGGCGGGCGTCGGGCAGCGGGGACGAGGCCACGCCCTCTCGGCCCGCCTGCGCCACAGAGAGTCGGAGTTTCAGGACGAAACTAAAATACCTTACGACCTTCGTCCGGGTCAACGGACCATGACCTTCTCTGGATTAAAAAGACGAACCGCGACGGACCAAAAGTACGTTTTCCCATATATTTCCCCCCACGGAATCTAAACATGCGGGTCACTCACGGCGTCGTCCCTCTTGCCCTCCCGCCTGACGGGCTCGTTCAGGTCCTCCTGGCTCCGGTAGCTGAAGCTCTGGATGGCCTCGGTGACGCCGCGCAGCGAGCTGTAGATCTCCTCCGAGTTCATGTTCTCCGTGTCGTACTCCATCATGCTGAGGCGGGGAATGGAGAGCGGAAAATGGAGGAGTTGATACCGAATGGGTGGGAGGGGGTGAGAGGGGGTGGAACGGGGGACCCTGTCCACACGACAACGCTGTTTCATGCAACCGCATCATTTTACGCCGACGATGACGTCACTGCCGTGTCTTCTCCGCATCGATTTGCAGAGTTACAGCGCCACCTATAAGCCTGGCAGATGTACTACATCGCTTTTTTGTTTTTTTTTTGTAAATACTTCCTGCGTCGTTGCCGTGTGGATGGAAAACTTTTCTTTCTCTTTTTTTATTGCTCGTGTAGACAGGGGCCATGACACAGCATTGGGGGGGGGGTTAAAGCTTTAAAGGCCTAGTGAAATGTAAAACGCTACTTTGCAAAAAACGATAGTTGGGCTACTACTTCTAAGGTTCCTCCGACTCTGCCCCACCACTGTTGTCGCATAACAAAGTTATTTGAATTTTGAATCTTCAGCCGAGGAAGTCGGGGGAATCCTTCTTCGTGAGCGTGACGTCAAGAGTTGTGCAGATCTCCATCTGTTGTGTTTATATCGGCTTGTTTCCCTCTTAAATATCAAAGTTTTAACAGTGCTTTGAAGTTATAGTCGGCGTTTTATGAGCCTTGACGAAAGATTGAGCCTGGAAGAAACCGAGAGAGGAGACAAGGAGCACAGGCGGAGGGAGAGGCTAGCCGTTAGCTCGCGCGGCTAGCCGCTAGCTCGGGCAGAACGACCCATTCTGTCTTCTTCATCAATCACTGGGTTTGAAATGCCCGATGATGATGAAATATCGTTAAATTCAGCCTCTTCGTCGTCTCTGAACTCCATAATGTAAACACAACTTGGGCGTGTGCACAACTCGTGATGTCACTCGATTATTGTCAGAAGCTCCGCCCAGCAGCGGAAATAGCACTGTTTATCGGCTATTTTCTCGCAGATTGCCGTGTTTTAACATTTTACCCTCGGGGCCAGTTGGCATAAAAAATGTGCCTAGAAGCGACAGCCAGAGTGTTTTGGAGGTGGAATCTTCATTTCACTAGGACTTTTAACAGACGCTAAAGAATTGCTGGATTCTAAACACGGGGTCCGCCGGGGTTACCTGGGTGAGTACGCTCTGCGCAGGGCCCTGAGGGAGGGGGCGGCAGGGGTGGAGTTAGACGGAGGAGGAGGAGGAGGAGGAAGAGGGGCGGCGGGGGGGTGCTTTGAAAGTCCGTCCACACCCCAACCCCATAACCGACTGTTGGCACAGCGCGGCCAGGAGGAGGGGGGGGGGGGGGGGGGGGGGGCGATGAGGGGGGGGATTGACAAGCATGTGGGAGGAGTGAAGAGAGAGAGAGAAAAGAGAAAGGAGTCTGAGCGTTGAGGGTTAGTCTGGATGAGAGAGAGGAGGACGGACGGCAGGGATGTGCAAAGTGCAGGACCAGGAGACTTGTTTTCTGGGGGGTCATTTTTTGCCGTTTTTGCAATTTGTTAATGAAGAAGCTAACCTGAAGAAAAGTTTTCACAAAAACTTAGTTGCACTCATGAAGTGTCCTTTATAATTTAGATTTTTTTTTTGTATTTAGAGCAATTTTAGTGGTTTTTTCCAATTATTTCCAATAGATTATATCCGTTTCAGCCATTTAATGCATCTTGGCTATTTCATTTTGATTTTTATAGCCACTTTTTTTAAAGCAATTTCTAATGGTTTCAACAATCCAAGCATTATTTTCTTTTAACCTCCCTTTGTTATTATTATTATTTTTTTTCCCTTTCTCCTATCTTCTATTTTCATTTTCTACTTTTTTTTATCAGTGCTGTTTCAAGAAATGAAGCCATTTTTCACAAATAATGTAGTATGAACTTAAAAGAAGAGCCACATGTGCCTCCATTTAGAGCAATCTGGGTTTTTTTTTTTTTTTACGAAATTCTAAGGAAGACCCACAACTGGGCCCAATATTTATAGTAGTTATCCCTCTAATGAAGTAAAACTAAACTAATCTCAACGTGGAGATTATTAAATACATACATTTTGATTTGAATACGCTTCATTTAAAGCAGCTCTGTTCACTTGAGGTTAACTCAATAGCTTGATGCTTTAATGTGGCCCACAAAAACCACCAATTAAATTAAGTTGAGCAGGCCACCTCGTTGCTATGAAAGAATTAATTTGCTTTTTATTCGTCTATTTTATCTTTGCACTGTTTTTAATAATCGTTAAAGCACTTTGTATTACTTCACAGTATAAAAAAGTGCTATATAAATAAAGATTGATTGAAAGAAGCATCATCAGGGAGTAGAATTATCTAGAAGAGGTGGGGGGGGTTTTTTGGGGTGCAATTCACTGGATTTCACATATCGTCATTGTAAATTGGCTCCTCCAGGTGAAACTGTGCCGTGTGTGGAAAGACGTTGGACGCCTACCTGGGCGACAGGCCGCCGTGGGAGCAGTTTGTGGGCGAGGTGAGGGGGCTGGTTCTGCTGGCGGCGTGGCGCGGCGGGGTCCGGCCCACGGTGTTGCAAGGTGAACCCTGCGAGGCAAAGACATGGAGTCGAGTCCCAGTGGTGTGTGTGTGTGTGTGCAGTGTGTGTGTGTGTGTGTAGCAGACCCACCATGCTGCTGCCGGTGTTGCTGGAGTTCTTCAGGTGGTTGTGCAGCAGCTTGGTGGCGCCGTCCTGGAAGGTCTTGGGCAGCGCTCCCAGCAGCATGGTGAACTCCGGCGTGTTGAGCTCAAACATGCAGATGAGCACCACCTGAGCCGCCTGGGGGGGGTGAGGGGTGGGGGTGGGGGTGGGGGGGCCACAGGGTTGCTCAGGTTCACTGGGTTTCTCCTTCAAACTGAATTACATCTTGAAAACGCGGTTTCTTTAGACATCTCTGTGTTCAGATCTGATGTACTGCTTCCTTCGGATTAATAAAGGAACTGATTAAGCTCAATAATAATAATAATAATAATAATAATAGGGAATTTGAATGGTTCAAAGTGGGGCATGAGCTCCTCCACTCTTGCCATTGAAGGTTTGAAAATAGAGCTTCAGTCAATGTGGACAGAATTGTTTGTTTTCACTGCCATCAGTGGTTCATGTAAAAAAACTAAAAGTTTGATGTGTTGAGAAAAAATGTGCTTAAATTGCTGAAACTGCCAAAATGCCATATTAAAATTCCCCCACCCCCAAAGCAAATTTTTTTTTTATAAAAACCCAAAACCGGGCCAGTTAGGTCAGAAAAACAACTAAAATTGCAAAAATGCTAAAAGAACTACGACACTCAAAAACGATAAAGACGCTAAAAATGTAGTCTGAAATTGCTAAAATGGCTGAACAAAAGCGATTAATCTTTTTGAGTCGTTTAAAATCGTAGCTTGGCTTCAAGTCCTCAATAGTGAAAATTATTTTAATATCTGCTCCTTTCCAACTTGATAGTGGAAAGAAAAAGAAAAACAACACAAGTAATATGTTATTAAAAGCTTTTGTGTTGGCCACCGCCTCTGAAACCATTAAAAGCCACTCCACCGTGTGCAGCCGGTGCACCAATGAATCCCTTCGCCTGTGAAAGAAACTCGTTAAAAGGCATTTTGAAAACATCATTCGGCGGGGAAAAAAAACAACCTTCCAGGCAGTCGACACATCAAGTCTGAAACATGCAAGTGAGTTCAGGGAGTCTGACGGACACGGAGCGCCGGGTCGCCTCAAATCAGGACCGACCGTCACTGGCTGGACTAATATAGACCGTTACCGTATTCTCCAGACTAGAAGTCGCACCAGGCATGACATGTTTCAAGAAAAGTAGAATGTATCCCTTCATCCTTTTTACTTTAAATTACGCTGTGGATATTTTTTTTTTTTGCGCCATCACTCAAATAGAATTGTTATTCAGTGGTACTGTAGCGGCTTTCTGTTGTCACACACTGACATCTAGTGGCCACAGATGGTATGTACTGTATATTTACCTTCGCCAACGAAGTTTTCGTCAGTGTGTATTTATTTATTGGTTTGTCTGTACATATCTTACCAACTTTTTGCAAAAACCTATTAAAACTAGAACTTCATGGAGGAATAAATGCAACTTAAACTTGTTATTTTTGTCTTCATGACACATTTTCTGACAGCTGCAACTTATAGTCTGGGAAATATGGCAGTGGTTTTAGTTGGGGGAGTTTCGGAGCCTTTTTAACAGATTTCCCAGACTATAAATCACACCTTTTAAGAAGTTTGGCTGGTCGTGTGACTTATATACTGGCACAGACCATGTAGGACTATTTCTCTAGTGCAGTCAAGTTAAATATAGTAAATACAGTGACATCTAGTGGTCACAAGCTGTATGTACCAGGACATTTCAATATAAAAGTCCTATGACCACTGAAATAAACAAGAGTGACTTATAGTCTGGGAAATACGGTAAACTAGCATGTCATAGAATCTAAGAAAAGTCCTGATGAGCCAGAATGAGTCACGTTACACTTTAAGAATGACATCTTGGACCAGCGGTGAACCCTCCTCGACGTTTGTCCTCTCCGTCTCTGAATGTGAAGACGTCTAACAGTGCGTGGGCGGAAATAGACGGGAACGCGGTTAACTGTTGCCGTTACACGAAAACGCGAACATTTATTTATCATGCTTGTCGTATCTATGTGCTCAATATGCACGTCACTAAAGACTGAACTGAGATCATTCATTTTAAAAAGGAAGGAAAAAGCTGATTAATCGTAATTAACACACTTAAAAGTTTTTTTGATTGACCGACAGGAACAGCTGCAATTTTACCGTCTCTAAAAATGAGCCCGCGGTTCCCTTGACTGGTGGTGAAAAAAAAAACTCCAAGTGCTCCAGCAAGACTAGTGAGATCTGTGACGAGCACGCGGGATCTGAGCAGCATGCGGGTGAGTGACAGGTCAGTTAGTTGGCGTCCACAGAGGGGACGGGTTAGGCAGTCCATCCACAGTTCACACAAAGAGCTACGTCTACGTCCAACCTGGAGCTCAGCCGGCAGGCGGGTGATCAGTTTGCAAGGCAACGCAATTCTCTTCGTTCGGAAAGCAAAACTGGTGAGTCCACTGGCGCTTTTCCACGAGTTCCTGCTCGCCGCTGACGCTTTTCCTACTACGTGAAAACTCGCTCACAAACAGAGACGCACGAAATTAAACTACGCCAAATAAACTGGTCTCCCCGTTAACTGGTGACCGGCTTCTTTGCACGTCTCTCTTTTCAACAGCAGACGTTTAAAGACCCGTAGCTGTTCCGGCAAACGCATTTCCATTAAAGTCTAAAGCAGGGGGGTCAAAGTGATTTCAGTTGAGGGGCCACATCAACCTGATCGGACCTCTGGAGGCCCAACAAGTCAAACATAATATGTTAAACTGCAGATATGGACAAATGTCAAAGTCTTTCCTTCTTTTGATCCTTTTGTAACTGTAACAATTTGCCAGTCTATTCTGAAATATACATATTAAAGGAAATCAAGATATTAGTATATTTGCAAAAACAAACCCCTCGGTCACCTGTATCTGGACATCGTATTTTTATTCAGGATTAAAACAATCTGTCATCATCTGGACATTTTTTTGAGTTTACGTGTCTAAAGTATCACTTCACATACATTGGACACCTTTATTGTGAAAGGCATTGCGTTATTTTGCATTAATTAATTCTGACCAAGGGCGGTTTTGAATGTCATTTTTGCCAATCTCGTGTTTTAAGATCAGCCTCTGTCAGTTTTCATATTTATACTTAAAAAAAATGTTTGACACATGTTTGACACCCCTGGTGTAAAGTATCGTACCGTTTTGTTTGTCTTATTTTAACTTCGACTGGCAGGAGGCACCAGTTAACAGGGGCACCGTTGAAACCGAAACACCAGTGAAGCACGATCGCAACAATCCACGTCAGGTAATTTTATTAATAATTATATATTAATTTATTATTTGAGCTAATATCCACTGTATGTTCGCGCCGAATCATATCGGGGGTGACCGTCGTGATAAAACGACGGCGGTCGAGTGGAGTCGGGGCGAGCGGGTACCGGTGGAAAAGCGCCACGCGAGAGCTGGGAGGTTAGGGTACGGCGTGCTCGGGAGGCGTTGTGGCGTCGGGCCTCGGGTGCTTGAGCCTCTACCTGCTTACACCTCTCCTCCTGGGGGCCCTCAGCGGCCACAGAGGGGCCCGGGCTGGACCTGCCAGCCGGCTCCTCGCTCACCCAGCTATGGAGGGTCTGGGACACAGAACGGGCGTTACAGGGCGTTACAGGGCGTTACGGCTCCTCCTTCGAGAAACCACACAACCACCGGCGAAGGTGTTGCCTTTCCCAACGGTGACGGACTTTAAAGACGGATAAAATCATAATTCCGGGGGGGGATTTGGGTCCGCTGTGAACCCGGGGCCCTCTGAGGGGGACTGACCGTACCTTCCTGACGTCCGAACTCTTGGGCTCGGTGGTCCAGGTGATGATGCGCGACACCGCCAGGCGAGTCTCGCTGGAGTTGATGAAGTCCGTGGGGTCCATGTGCTGCGCCAGGGACTCGATGTACTTCAGGATGGCCACTTTCACCTGAGGACACGTCGGGCCACGGTCACCACAGCGTCGCCGGGGGAGGGGATCGCGAGCTGCCCCCCCCCCCCCTCGGACGGGTTCTCACCTTGAGGTTTGGCGTCTGCGTCTGATCCACGATGAACCTCATCAAGATGTTGAACTGCTGGTCGAACGGGAAGGACTCCCTAACACACACACAGAGGAAACATTCCAACACTTAATTGGCGAGCGTGTCTGAATTGTAGCAGCGTTTCCACTGTTCACCTTGGAAATTCGAGATTCCTCGTTACCGAAAATGTCACTTTCTTCTTGAATGAATGAATGAATGAATGAATGAATGAATGAATGAATGGTTTATTTCGGTCCCCAGGCAACGTTTTCAAATATACACAGTCCTCTTAAGTTGTAGTTGTTTTCTCTTAATTTAAAAACATTTTGAATAGCTGTGGGAAGACTTTTATTCTTTATTCGAAATAGTATTTCTAATGTTTTTTAAATATACTATATCTTTAAATTTTAATGTGCAAGAGGCTATAAATAGTTTATGAGTATTTTCTCTATAGGAAGCTTTATTTATTATTCAAATAGTTCTTTTCTGGAGTTTAATGATAGGGTCTGAATTATCAGAATAATAAATAATTCTAATAATAAATAACTCTAATTCTCATTCTCCATAAGAACAGTTCTTGTTCTTATGGAGAATGAATCGGCCTATCCCCAGGTGGCCCCATCCAGGGTGGGGAGTTCTAAACCCTCACCCAATGAGCACTATGGAAACCAGAGCTAAGCGCCCGGCCCAATAAGCCCTCGTGGCTTGGAAGGGGGTTTAGTTTTTCAGTTTCCCCCCCCCCCCCACACATGTGAAAAGACAGTAGAGGAGCGGAGACCTGGTGATGTCCAGGGCCTTCTGGACCTTGGCCTGCACCGAGCCCAGCAGGTCGGCGCCCATCTTCTTCAGCAGCTGCGTGAGCAGCACGAAGAGCCAGTCCTGCAGGTCCTCCCGGTGCACCGTGACGAAGTCCACCAGGGTCTCCAGGAACATGCTGAACACCTGAAGCACGGGGGGAGGAGAAAGCTCAGACGTCTCGCCGAAAGGATCGACGTTTCGATTCTCGGACCGGGGAGAATGGAGAGAAATCCCACTTACTCTCTGATGTTAGATCCACGGCGCGGCCCAGCATGCAACGAGAGGCGCATCGTTAGTGTCACACGCAGGTCAAACACGAGTTTTAAACCAGGAACTGGCTTTTATCGGTTCAAGCAAATAACCAGTATGATAGTTTAGTAAAAACACACACAAAAGCCTTTCTTTTTTTTTAAATCGAGAAATGAGTGTGTCAGCATGCTTATAACCACAAAGAGAAGTAACTTACGTGATGCAGTTTAATCACCGATCAAACTTTTTGCACAATATTGAAACTGTCCATGTGTTTTAAACACCAGAAATGTGAAATCCAGGTTTTATTTGAATGGAATCAGATCACAACAATAAAAGACACGAAAGTTGAAAGTTGTATTTTTTTCTCTCTACCTTGCTGTGTGGGTCTGCAAACATCCTGGTGAAGATCTCACACAGTCTCTTCAGCTCCACTCGGCTGCAGAGGCACAAGATGAATGAATCAAACACACCACATTACCTTCATATTGATCAATTCATAGAAATAGAATAAGGCTAGATTAAAAAAAAAACACACAATCCCAGATGTTAGCCAACATATACATTAGACATATTTCAGCATTTTCAGCCTCCTGCGTCACTTTGATCAAGATTTTTGGTGAATGACTGATTGAATGAAAATTTGCCAATAAAAAGTTAATAATCTGAGAGAGCGGAAAAATAACAAAAATGTCAGACTTCCGAAATGTTTGGTAAAATTCCAATTTCAACTGTAAAAAAAAAAAAATGGATTTCAGAATTCAATTTAAAAAAACATTTTTTTAACTTTCTTTAAATCCGATTGGAATTTTGACTTGAATCGCAGTATTCAGAATTTTTACTTGGAGTTTTTAATAATTTCCGGACAAATGAATATAAGCAGCGCCCACAAAATTTTGAAAGAAAAAAAAATGTGTACATATATATATATATATATATATATATATATATATATAGGCCGCACTTGTCTATAAGCCGGGTGTAACAAGGCATGAAATTCACTGTGAAATTGTGGGTTTTAAATAGCTTCCGTGATGGGGAGAGAGAGAGAGAGAGAGAGAGAGCAGGCAAATGAATCACAGCAAAAACACACAAACACAGAGTTTAATCTCTGTTGATTAAGTATTAAGTAAGATTTCAATCCGAGGACGACGACTGGTCAGCCACGGAGCGCAGCAGTGCAGATTTACGTGATGCATCTGAACGCATCACCGACATATCAGATGCAAAAGCGTACGTTAAAAAATGTGCTGCTTATAGTCTGGAAATTACAGTCGTGACAAATCTCAGATTTAAGTCAGAACCAAATTAAAGTTTTTCCAGAATTTTTTTTCTTCTTTAATTTAATTGGTCGGCCCTGAACCCCCCCCCCCCCCCCCCCCCCCCCCCCCCCCCTTACCTGAGGATCCTCTGACTCTTCAGCAGGTTCTGCAGCCCCAGCAGGCCCTCCTTCCTCTCGGACCAGTTGGAGCTGGCGCAGTGGTTCAGCACCTCGGCCACGTCCTCCGTCTGCCGCAGGTAGTGCGGGATGCCGCCGTTGCGGGAGCCGTACGAGCGCTCCGAGCAGGCGCTGGACGCGTCGCTGTTGGCGTCGTCGTCCGAGTACATCCCCGGAGACTCGTACCGCCGCCTCGGCGGCTTCCTCTGTGGGCGTGAACAGAGAGAGAGAGAGAGAGACAGAGAGACAGAGACAGAGAGACAGAGACAGAGAGAGAGAGAGAGAGAGAGAGAGAGAGAGAGAGAGAGAGCACACGATGGGATCCGTTACCCGGCCCCTCTGGAGCAAACTGGTCGGTTTTGGTGGACGTTTGCTACCGAGCTTGAAGTCCTAGTGAAATGAAAATTCAACCTCCAAAACACTCTGGCTGTCGCTTCTAGGGACATTTTCATGCTAACTGGCCCGAGGGTAAAATGTTAAAACACGGCAATCTGCGAGAAAATAGCCGATAAACAGCGGTATTTCGCCCACGAAGAAGGATTCCCCCGACTTCCTCGGCTGGAGATTCAAAATTCAAATAACTTTGTTATGCGACAACAGTGGTGGGGCAGAGTCGGAGGAACCTTATAAGTAGAACCCCAACTATCGTTTTTTGCAAAGCAGTGTTTTACATTTCACTAGGACTTTAAGAGACCGACAGCAGAGCTCTGAATTACTGACAGTCTTTACGTCCTGATCCGAAGAGAATTTCATGAATAAATATAAAATGGACTCTTATTTTGCAGCTGGACAGTGTGAACATCTGCTTCGAGCTCTCGCGTGCTCTTTCCAAAGATCTCCGGTCGTATTTTGTTTGTCGACCAGTTCAATCAGATGGATTCCGTGTTTTTAGTGTTCGGCGGTAAAGACTTGAGAGACTTGAGTTCTACGTTCCACCAGTTTCAGCCTGAAGCTCTTTATACTTCCCGTTTGACGTTTCTCTCGGGAAAGTTTCTTCTACTTCACATCTGGAATCAACCTGAACACCCAACAACAGGAAGACTCCAAGAGATTCCAGTGGATTAGGGTGTCCTTCGATAAAAAAAACACCCTTGTTCATATACGACTTCGCTTCGACGTCAGTAATTCAGAGCGTCCCCGTAACTCTTTTTACGATCGTTCTTCTCATGCATGAACGTGAAAAGCCGGTCCGGTGGTTCCACGACGGGGAAAAGACGCTTTGACGGCAGATGCAATGCAATCAGGAACATTCACAAACACACATGTAAAAAAAAAAAAAAAAAAAACAGGCACATGTTTGTGGAATAAGATGAGAAAAAATGTGAAGTAAATAGAGAGTGAGGGGGTTTTTTGGGAGGAGGGGTCGTCTGAAGGTGTATCAGAGTGGGAAAGCGTGGGAACGTTTAACGGGACGGGGGGAGGGGGGGTAAGATCCAACTACCTTGTTCCTGGAGTCTCCTAACAGCTGCAACACAACAAGGAGGGAAGGAGAGAGGGAGGCTTTTAAAAGGAGGAACACACAACGCGAGGACAACCTCGTCTGAAACACGTCAGGACATCGCGGCTTCATCCAGCCGTATGAAGAAAAACTACTTAAAAAATCACGAAAGAGGACTTAACATTTGGTCAGATTTGATAAAATAGCAAAGAAAAAAAGGTCAAACTGTTAAAATAGTTGGTGAAATAATGTAAAAAAAAAAAAAAGCCAAAATGGCTCAATTTTACAGTATAGAAACCACATATACTTTAAAACAGTGTTTTTCAACCACGGTGCCGCGGCACACTGGTGTTTCCGCGAGATCTAGTCAGGTGTGCCTTGGGAAATTATCCAATTTCACATTTTTTTCTAAAAAACATTTGCTACCGAAAATGTATAAATACTCTTCACCAATAGATGGCAGCACAGAACTTTGCCGGTGAAATCGAAACTGACAGACGTCAGTCTGGTTAGTCTCCACCTGCTGCTCCCATCTTGTATCAAAGTACTGTGTCAGTGACAGTGATGGAGAAGTTTTTGAAAAGGACGAATGTGAACCAGGATCTCAGCTCTTCATCAAAATAAAAATAAGAAATTGGGAAATACTTTTTTTCTGTATTTATTTGATTCCTGTTGATAAAACGTTGATGAGAATGACTTTATATTGTTAATATAGACTACAGAGTTTCACATTTTAACATTTTCGGGTGGTGGTGTGCCTCCAGATTTTTCCAAACAAAAAAGTGTGCCTCGGCTCAAAAAAGGTTGAAAAACACTGCTTTAGAATATCGACTTCTCCGAATATTTCTGCTGCTACGTGAGCGTCACGTGGCCCGTTACGGTACGACCACTCGCGCTGCCTTGCCCCATGTGGCGTCTCACCAGCGCGTCGGCCACCGCCGCCTCCACCTCGGTGCCCGTGTTGAGGACCCGCATGGCGTTCACCGAGGCCGAGATCCTCGCCTGGTGGATCAAACCGTAGCGATCTGAAAAAAGGAGGAGACGAGGGAGGAAATGAGTGAAAAGCACACGAGGCGGTCGGGGGAAACGTGACCGGAGAACATTGGAGATGCATTTAAAAGCTGAAAGAGAATATGATCATTCCAACCACCGGAAACATAAAAACCACTGAAGGAAAATAAAAAAAAAATAATAATAAATCACAATTGGAGGTAAAGAAACACAGGCGTGAGACGGTGGATACAGATTACCCACGATGCACGACAGAGAAACGAATGCGACTTTTAAAAGAGTGTATGGGGGGGGGGGGGGGGGGGTCTGGGGACATTACACTACATGCTCCACAGATGAAAACTGTTCATACCTTCAGGGGCAAGAAAACAAAAATTTTTAATAAGACTATGAACCACAGAGGCATGCTGGGAGCAGACGGTGCTGTTGTCATCGAACTCAGACAATCTAAAGACGGATGGGGGGGGGTGGAGGGGGGGTCTGAGCATGCAGGTCACCTGACTGGCCGTGGGGGTCGGCCGAGGAAAGAGCGCTGGTAGAACGGGAGTGACGTCGAGAGGCTGGGGGGGAGGGGGGGGGGGGGGTAGTAATAGGTTTAGTGGTGTACTTACGCAATGCAATCACTGATTAAACACCATCAATTCTTCAGTGTTACAAAAAAAAAAAAGAAGTACTCCTGAGCTTGAAATGGTGAAGTTACATAAATCAGTAGGGGGAAGATGCTCTATAATCTGGATGTTCAAGCTTCTTTATGGGAAAACCTTTTTTGAACTAAAGACAATGGCGAGAGATAAAACAGCGACATGCAATACGATCTATTGGAAACAGGCTAATGCTAATGCCGCCCCATTCAAGCGGCTGGCAGGACGACTGCGCGAGGTCAGGATTTGGTAAACAGGAGCTTGTAGGACGAGTCACAGTTGTAAAGTGTAAAGTGAACCACCACCGAAATCCAGCAGGAACAGAGAAGAAGACATGAGACATGTGGCATCATTGTGATTGTAGAAACGTACAAAGGCAATAATGGACAGACAGGAGGAGGAAGGAAACAAAAAGAGTTTTTACAAAAACGGATGATAAAGTCAAAATAAATCTAATTCCTGGATATGGTGCCGTTACAGAGAAGAACAAATCATGTTTAAGGCCGGAAACAAATCGTTGAGACACATGGGAGTTATACTCTGACAATAGATCGAACACAAAATAATCCATGTAAAATCTTTGATGATATAATAAAAATTTCCAGGATAGCAGGACTCTGTAACGTGGAGACAATCTTTTTAAAAAAAGGAAAAATCGATTGTACTTTTAACTGGAAATGGTGAAACATGTGTCCCGTTTCTCAGGTTTCAACTTTCCAGCTGAGTTTTGTTAACTAGAGAGCGACAGAATTATGTTAAATTAGTCCCATGAGTTTAAAAAATGTTAAAAAATCTCGTACTATATAGTCATGCAAGGCTCTTTTTTATAAAAATTTCGTCGTTAACCATGGCCAAGTGGCCCAAGAAGGTGAGAAAGGAAAGTGCATGCTCAGAAAAAGACAGAGGAAGTTAGGATAGAAGGGGTAAGATGGGACTGACTGGTGATGGGTGGGTCATGGGGTGGGGGGGGGGGAGGGTGTCCCCACTCCACGGCTGCCCGACCCCACCCACAGCGATACTCACCCAGAGGAGTGAAGCCCCGAGCGGGGCTGGTGTCGCGGCTGCTCTCGCGACTGGTGTCGCGACTGCAGCCTTGACTCATGCTGGGACGGGGGATGCGGCTCCGGGCTAGCGTGCGGTAGGGGAGAGCAGCGGGGAGAAGAGCTTTACCACACAGGAAGGCTGTCAACAACAAGTTAGGGGGGGGTGGGGAGCGTCAGTGTGCATTCATGGTGAAGGAAGCAGGAGACAGAACGAGGGAAAAGATCCAGACTTTCATAAACAGGTTAAGTATAGTATAGTAAGTACAGCCACTGCATGAGATTTGTCTGTGTGTATGGAGATTATTTATTTGTCTGTCTGTAGTTAAGAGTTGTCATCATGAGTCTGAATCTGAAAAGTCCACGCATTCGAATACAAGTGCTGAAAATACAACTCACCAGTTACAAGCTGTGCAGTTTCACAATTGGCTGGTTTTTTTTTTACATGTGAGTTTTGCTACACGTCTGCCGTCTAAAGCAGGGGGTCAAACTCATTTCAATTGAGGGGCCACATCCACCTGACCTGACCTCTGGAGGCCCAACAAGTCAAACATAACATGTTAAACTGCAGATATGGACAAATGCCAAGTCTTTCCTTCTTTTGATCCTTTTGTAACTGCAAGAATTTGCCAGTCTATTCTGAAATATACATATTAAAGTTAATCAGATATTATTATATTTGCAAAAAAACAACAAACCCCTCAGTCACCTGTATTTGGATATCGTATTTTTATTCAGGATTAAAACAATTTGTCATCATCTGGAAATGGTTTTGAGTTTACGTATCTAAAGTATCACTTCACATAAATTGGACACCTTTATTGTGAAAGGCGTTGCGTCATGTGACCTCCACAGATGCATTAATGTCGAGGGTCAAATTCTGACCGAGGGCGGTTTTGAATGTCATTTTTGCCAATCTAGTGTTTTTAGATCAGCCTCTGTCAGTTTTCATATTTATACTTTAAAAAAAAAAAAAAATCACATGGCGGCCGGATTAGATCCTCTGACGGGTTTTGCTGCCCTGAGCTCAGGCTCACAGGAATCTATTCCAGCAGCCTGCTACTGCTAAACTACCCAACACTGGCTGTGGAGAAGATTTAAAGAGCGGTTGAGTTGTAACTTAAGCTACCAATTAGAATGCTATCATTTAGTATGTACCAAGAGAAGATAAACTCGACGATATAGGCGAGAGAAGAGGAGAAGGATGTGAGTGATACAATCCAAACGGCAGCAGGTTAAACTGTTAAAACTTGTGGCAAACATTAGACGTGTCACAGAGGCTCACGGGCTCTGTGACGCGTGGGTTGCATGTTAACATCAAAGGGATCTAAGCGGACTTCAAAGCAGTGACCATGCAGGCGACCATGTCCAATCAAAAAGCTCAGAGGAGGATCCTTGAGTCTAGAAAACGAGAGGACGATATACTGGGATCGCTCCATTTATCCACCATCTGTCAATTATTCCACCCAACCAGGTACAAGTTCACGTTGGGACTGGCGCTGAAAGGATTCAATCGTTGCTCGGTACATGTCAGGGAACAAAGATCACATGGATCCATTTTAGAGACATTTTGTAGCATTTCGTCAAAATCAAACACCTTTCCTTCATATACCACCACGGTTCAGCGTATAAAACTTCCTTCAGCTGCACGTAAAGACCCCGGTCCTTCGCACATTAACCTTGGGAAAGGCTGGTGTGGCTGTGGATGGAGAAATTTATACAAAAAAAAAAGGGGAGTGTGTCTCACCGAGGCCCATCCGGCTGGGGCTGGTCTCCCGGCTGCAGCCCTGGCTGCGGGGGACGCGGGTGCGCTTGTCTAACGGCGTGCTGGAGGCCGACGCCGTGGCCCGGGGGATGCGACCGTAGCTGCCGTGGCCGAGCAGCTTCCCCGGAGAGCTGGAGCGACTGCCAGCTGGAGGAGGGGAGGAGGAGGAGGAGGAGGAGGAGGAGAGGAGGACACATCAGCCATATACAACGTCATATCGTCGGAGTAGAACCGGACTCATGATGATGCAGAAGTCGGCGTCTCAGAAACCGTGCCTGATGATAATTTAACTCATTATCATATCTGATTTAAACTTTTGTGTGTGTGTGTGTGTGTGTGTGTGTGTGTGTGTGTGTGTGTGTGTGTGTGTGTGTGTGTGTGTGTGTGTGTGTGTGTGTGTGTGTGTGTCTGTGTGCCCTTAAATGAAACACTTGAATTGGAATCAGCTAAAATCAGTGTGAACCGGAGGATTTCCACCCACGACCCTCCTGCCTCCTTGCAGTGTGAATTTATGTGTGTTTGTTTGACCCATGTGAACAAGTGCGGTGAGGTGAAATCCAACGCTGACGGCGGTGGGCGGGGTCTACCGCGGTGGGCGGGGTCTACTGTGGCACCGATCACCAATGGAGTGAGAACAGACACCAAACACCACTTTACACCAAACGCGTGGGGGTTGGAAATGGGAGCTATCTGGAGGGAATGGGAGGAGCATGCTGCTGGATGGAGACATAAAGGGGTGAGAACATGCAGGCGGAGGGGGGGGAGGAGGGGGGAGGTAATGTCTGGCTCCCGACTGGATGATGGTGAGGCCTTACCACTGATGGGATTGGCTGATCTGGATCCTGGGTGATGGAAGCGAGAGGCAGGACAGGGTGGAGAACGGTCAGAATGAGACAAGGGGGGGGGTTTGGTTATGTTGTCAAAAGTTGTGAGTCCAGCATGCTGCACTCACACACCCACACACACACACACACACACACACACACACACACACACACACACACACACACACACACACACACACACACACACACACACACACACACACACACACACACACACGCGCTGAAGATCTGTGAGTGGCTGGCAGGTTTGTCAGGACATCTCACGCGGTACGATCTCAGAGCGCAGGGACGGCAGCAGTGGGAGGGAAAAGGGTGTGTGTGTGTGTGTGTGTGTGTGTGTGTGTGTGTGTGTGTGTGTGTGTGTGTGTGTGTGTGTGTGTACAACTACATACGCTGCGACTGGGAGACCACTTTGGCCCGGCTCCGCCCCCTGCTGTCCACCACCGAGGGGCTGGCCTTGCCCACGCTGCCCGAGCTCTGCCGCCGGGTACGGACGCGACCTGCGAGGAGGGAGAGTGGAGAGGGGGGGGGGGGGGGGGGGGAGGGGGAAGCAGACCTTTAAAGTGCCGGCGGTGGTTGGAGCAAAAAAAAAAAACAACCCCCCGGAGAGCGGGCGTAGGAGACGAGGGAAGAGAATGGAAGTCTGGGAACACGGGGGGATGAAGCAGACCTGGATGAGGAGGGACAGAGCTGCTGTGGAAAATCACGGGGGGGGGGGGGGCAGACAACACGAGAGCGAGGGTCCCAAACTGTTCGCTCAGCTCAAGTTCAACATGGGGCTCAAGGTGGTTTTTAAACTCACAATAATGCAAGTAGACATGTTTGTCAAACATTTTTTGAGGGATGGGAGAAAAGCAGAGTTACTGTGACGAAGAAAAAAAATAAAATAAAAAATCCATACTCCATAAGAAGAAGAAAGGGTTTTTTTGTGTTTTGCGACATACTGCCCCCTGCAGTTTGGGAGCCGGAGCAGCACAAAGTATTAATGTCACTTTCTCTGGTGTGGAGTTTGCGCGTCTCATTTCCACCCCTAACTTCCCCCAAGACACAGTTGTTATATATGTAGAAATGACCTTCACACCATCATTTTTAAGGTTTACACATGTTTTAAGACTCTTAAGACGAATATTATTTGGCGGACAGTTTGCTCCCTGGTGGCTGATCGGTACGATTTTTGTAATTCTGAAAGTTAGGAGATACACCGAAGGATTTAATAAAAAATAAAACGTTTTCATACGACTATTTTCAAGTAAATGGCTTCAAATGTAAGGTCAAGTCAAGTAGAATCAATAAAAGAAAAACATGTAAACTTTTTGAATGAGAAAGACAAAGGATTTTTACAAGTAAAAAAAAAAACGTGGTAAACTATCGATATTAGTAGTATCAATCAAATATATGGAGGTTTTGCTGGATAACTGCTGCACTCTGATTCAAAATGGTTTCTACACCTCGGATTGGACATTGTGTTTTCAGTGCAACAACGACGATGTGACGCGGAAACCTTGACGATTTTGACGTTTGCCGCTTCCTGCTTCAGGAAAAGAGGGTAGAAAACCATTTTTTGTTGAAGGACCCTGCAAAGAACATTGTGATGTGAGACACTGGATCACAACCTGTGATTCCCAACCTGGGCTCCCAGCAGCACGGGGGGGGGGGGGTCGAATTTATGGCTTTTATTTTGACAGGTCAGTCGCCTCTATGGGGAATCTGAGGAGGAGGGGGGGGGGGGGGCTGCTGGGAAGAAACGGTTGGGAACCATCGGATTAGATCACACGAGGGGCTACATAGTTTGGGGGAGTTACAATGGAGGAAAATCCATGCAGACAGTTCATGCAGAGCTTTCTCCATAAGACCACTTTGAAGTAGGGGGGGGAAGAGAGGAAGAGAGACTATGGATGAACACGTTAAGAGAGAGAGAGAGACACACAGTCGCAACTAACCGCTAAACACTCAACGCACGCAAGCAGACACGGACACACGCAGTTCTTACCCTCGCTTTTACCGGGGGTGCCATCTTTTAGGGCATTTAATAAAGGGCGGAGCAGCAGGGGGGGGGGGGGTTGGAGGAGAGGTGTAGAGGAAGACGTTAGTAGCAGTTAATGCAGGAACAGGAAGTGAGCTGGCTGGTCTTCGGTGAGACGTAAAAAAAAAAAGCACACGTGAGGGGAACAAGATGACTGTAAACGTCCCGTCTGGTTCCAGGGGGGTGGGGGGGATTGGAGCCCCCGGTACGAGCTGGAAGGCTGCGGTGGTGGTGGAACCAGTGCTGGTCGCACTGGCGAGCAGCAATTAGTCAAATGTGTCGGCGCAGGATTGGTGCGGTTCCCGTTGACGGAGCCATCTAATGGGCAACGTCAGGAGTCATTTATATTACCCCTCCCCCATTCCCACCCCCCCGTCAGGTCCATAAAAGCCACTGGTTCCATCAGAAAGTGTCTTCATACTCCATCATCACAGGAGAACCACTTTAAAGAACCCGGAGAGGAAACGCTGTATGAAACCAGGGTTGGTTTAATCCTTTAACTGTGGAAATCAATTTCATGGTGCTGAACTTTAAAGAGTTAAGTCATTTGTTTGATGGGGTTTATTTGAGAGTCGATGTGTTCAAAACAGGACTACGAATACGAGTCTTTAAAAAAAAAAAAAAAAGTTCTATTAAGAAGAATCAGGTTTAAAGAAACCAGGTCAAGTTTGAAATATATATTTTAAGAAGTCAACAGAGTCTGGGTGCACCGTAAAGGGCGGAGCCTGCCTTGATTGTGATTGGCTAAACCCCGGATGACACTATATAGGGTTTGATTTCTGATTGGCTGCTTGGAGCAACACAATTTTTAACAACTGAAACAAGCCAGGGCGAGAGAGAGAGAGAGAGAGGACAGACTTTCTTCACTTCTAGGGCGTCGTTCCAGGTACGAGGACGATTATTACTGTTGGAAAACTCTTTAAAGTCCATATTAGAGAGTCTATTTCAAAGATGTTGGGTATCCGGTGAAGAGTCACGGTCGTCTTTAGAGTCCAGGTCCACCTGAGAGTCTAAATCGAGTTTATTCTGGATTCACTTCAAAGAGTCTTGATCTACTTGACAAGTGTATAATTAGGTTTGCAGGGTTCTGCTCTGGATCAAGAGGTTCTCCCATGACTTTTAATGTCTTTCCTCTACTTTACAGGGGTCATTAACAGTCAGTACGGGGGGTTTAGAGGGGGATGATTGGAGGGGGGGGGGGTTACCTAATGAGGCGTAGGATCCAGGAGGGAGGGCGGCTGCCGAGCTGAACGGCGACGAGGCGGGGACGGTGGTGAGGCGGGACTTTGCGCTGGAGGCGGCGTTCACGTCGATGTCGCTGCGGGAGCGCTGGAGGGATCCTGGGGTCGTGGGCGTCCTGCTGCCCACCAGCTTACCTGAAGGCAACACACGCGTGTCGTAACTCACACCTCCTGTACAAACTCGCCACAAAAAACCCCACTTTCGAACCATTATCAGGCTGATGAAAGACAGAAAAGTCCAGAACGAGGATGACTAAAGTACATCCATCCATCATGGATTCATCCAGCCAGTATTTACAAATACAAACACAATCATTTCTGGACTATAAGCCTTTGCGAGTCAGCGAGCTTCATGACAGCCAACTAGACATGGGTGATGCGTTCAGGCGCATCACGTAACTCCGACCTTTCTTTTTGTTAATTATTATTATTAAATCTGAGGTATAGTCCGGAAATGACAGCGTTGCAACATATCAGAACAATGAAAATCACGACATTCAACCTCCGCTTACAACGACACAGGGGAGAAATTAATACCATAAAGGATAAGACTGCTTTAGACAATCTATAGCCGTTGTTAATAAAGATTTGTAATCTGTTCATTGCATATTTAACCTGGTTTCCTTTCTATACTCGTTCAAAAACATAAAGTTATTGATCCGTTTCTGAGTTTCTGCTGCGGTTGTGCCATAATTTGCACATTTCACTCACTGTCCGTGATACAAATGGAACCGCAGAGCAGGAAGTGACTTACTTCTTGTTATGCTCCCCCCGATGACGCTCTTTACAGAAAAGGGCCGACTGGAAAGACACAAGAAGACGACAGACTCTAGAACTTCACATGTTCAACACATCAATGACCGTAGATCAACTATCATACGGTTTCATTACCATTTCAGAATATCTTACATTTAGAACAACGTAGAATAATTTGTCTAAAACATGTTTATAAGATGCATATAAAGCTTTTTTCTTTACCTTTTCTTTGACTTATTTTAGTGGATTTTGCCTTTTCGACCATTCAAGCTGTTGCTTTAACCATTTTAAGTTTAATCATTTCATTTCATGCATTTGTAATATTTTTTAGCCTGTTTTAGTTTTTTATTTTTTGTTTTCTATGCATTAGAAGTTGACATTTTTAAGAAGGTGGGAATCAAACTGAAAGAAAAAAGTGATGACATTTCAATATTAAAAATAGAATTTTTGGACATTAGGACTGAACCTGCACTGCCAACACTGCTATTATTTTTTACTATAGTATGTTTATTGTACTTTTATTCTACACTTTGCTCCCCCCCTCCCCCCCATCATAGTTTAATTTCCTTGTATTTCATCTTACTGTATACTTTGCTTCCCTTAGAACTTATTATACTTTATTATAGTCTGTGATTTTTATCTTATCTTTTTTATTTTAGTCCCATTTTATTTGAGTTATTATTACTTTTTTACTGTAAATACTTGTGGCCCTTAGAGTTCTTGATAGTCATTGTATATAAGATTCCTCTATTTTTATCTAACTGTTTGCACATTTCTTGTCTTTCCTACTCATGAGTCCTTAAGAGCAGAATGTAACAAGTAAATTTCTCCTTTGTGAGATCAATAAAGGCTAATCGTATCTTATCTTATCTTATCTTGACATTATCAGCTCAAAAAGTACGGCCAATTATCGGGTGCAAAAAGCAGATTTACAAACTGTAAGGAGTCTCGGCGTATTTCAAGACGAGTATTTTTTTTTTTTCCTGATGGGATTCTTAAAAATCGGAAAGACAGACGAGACGGCGGGTCTTACTTGAGACTCTCCTGCGAGGACGAGGACGAGCGGTCGGACTGCGGCAGAGACACGATGCTGTCGGAGCTCTTCAGGTGCGACTGCAGGGCCTTCTGGTAGGTGGACTCCAGGGCCTGGAACAGGTGCTCCGCCTCCCGGCTGTAGTGGCCTGTGGAAACCCCAGTAGCACCTGCGGGGGGGGGGGGGGGGGGGGAGGGACGGGAGGGACGAGGGACACGCTGGTACGGCAGACCACAAAAATGAAGAGCAGGGGTGGGGGGGTCCACACTCACTTCCTGGCGATGGACCTGGCTTCGGAGTCGGCGTCGTGGATCCCTTTCTTGATGGTCTCCGTCAGAACCGCCACGTGTCTGGGGGAGTAAGGGAACATGGTGAGGAGACGATCTGGTCCTCGGGGGGGAAATGAGACCACCTGCAGCGCCGTTCACGTGCTTTATAAAGTCCCCCGCCACCCCCGTCGTCATGGTTACACGGCGGGGGAGACGACGACGGAACCATCGGGATTCCGTCAATTAACGGGGGATCGTCGTCAGAGGGGGAGGAGGAGGAGGAGGAGAGGAGGAGGAGGAGCTAAACACTGATGCATTGGACTGCACTTTCCCATATTATCAACAATCCAGCTGCAGTGACATCAAAGAACCGTCTCGTCACAGGAGATCAAGAAGACGTAAATAATTTTCAAAATAAGATTCACTTCAATGCACAAGAACTCACAAGCTGCAGGTTGTTTCTAATACAAAATCGTTTTTAAATAATGATCTCCTTATTAATATTATTATTTCCAGGCCCTATAATTCAGTGTTTCACTCATTTTTCAGTATATAATCATTTCTTTTTGCTCTCCGTGAGACATGAGGAACGTCAAATGATTGAAGCCATTTGATTGGATAACGTAAAACTACAGTGTTGGTGGAGAGAAAATCTTTTTCTAAAAAGGTTTTGAAGGTGAAATTTAAACATGTTCACCTCTCCAGTGTGTTGGTGTGCCACTCCTGCAGCATGAGGTCCAGAAACTCATAACAGCGTCTAAAGAGAGAAAAAGCAACACGATTTTAAAAGTGATTTCAGTGTTGGTGAGAGATTAAACTGATTTCTCATGCATTCAACAACATGGAGGGTCAGATGAATGCCGACATACAACTTTTTTTTTAATGCTCAATTTGTTGCATCACTGATCAAAACAATTGTAAACAATCTTTAATGCAAAGCGTGAGCGTAACGGATGCAAATTATATATGAACATTTTCATGTTTACTGAATTGAATTAAGCAGCATGTTCTCACACACACTCTCTACTTTATAATGTTATTTATGCTAATAAAAAGGAATAAAAAAAAAGTCAGAATCCAATAGTTTTACTAAAAGACTGTGACATTTCATCCAGCAATCAATCATCAAGTGAGTTTCGTTGTTGTAAGAGTCAGAAATTTGTCATTTTGACTTTGTAAATGTGTTTATTGGTTTAAACTGCTTTATGTATCATGGTCAACACTTTTTTTAACACAGTATGTGTGTATAAGATGTGTAATAAAGGCCTTTGAAAGACGACCTGTGTGAGTCTTCTTACCGTCTAACTGCCACCGACTTGGATGTGCAGTTACTGGTGATGATGGGAATGAGGCGGGGGGTAGTGTGTGTGCTAGGAGGGAGAGAGAGAGAGAGAGAGAGAGAGAGAGAGAGAGACATCAGCAGGTCAGTGATCCGCCACCAATCCTCCCCGGTCGGCGGGGGGGGAGGGGGCTCCTCCCTCGCTCACCCGCAGAATGAGGCGGATGGTGGCCACCCCGGACGTGGCCATGACTTTGGCACTGTTGGGCACCAGGTTGAGCAGGATGGGCATGACACTCTCCGCCCCGTGGTCAAACTTGTTCCCCAGAACGGACGACAGGTGCCTGGCGATGAGAGGAAGAAGGTGAAGAGGGAGATGACTGATCCCCCCGCCGTCCCCCCTTGAAAGAAAATTAAAATCTCCCCACAGTGAGACGCAACAGAACTTTTGCTGTGACGCTTTAAATGTGAAAATCTTGTAAAGCCTGGATAACATCAAGTTGTTTGTTGAGTTTCCTATTAAAGAAAAACCTGCTTGATCCTCCTTAATTATTATTTACTGCCCGTGGTTATGCTAACAGCTGATTGAGCACCCCAAACATTGGTAAGGCCACATTTACCTGGGTTTTTTAGAAAAACACATATTTCACCCTCTACATTAAAAAAAAAAAAAATGAAATCTTCATTTATACAGACCGGAATATCCACCTGGTTCAGAGCTACTATGAGCAGATAAACCTGTAGGGGGCGGTGTAACGAGAAGCGTGAAGCCATGACAGCCAATCACAATCGTGGAAAAAAAAAAGTGCAATAAAGACAAATAATTGTAATATCAGCTTGAGTACAATAGTTGGAGGTTATATAAAAAGACCTGCAAAATTTTTATTATTGTGTCACATTAATGATGCCATATTTAAAACAAAAAAAAAGAAATTATCATTATATATTTTGCTAGTCATGCAGCATATATTAATTAATTACTCATCAAAATATAACTGTACATGCCATGTTGGACCACTAGATGTCACTGAAAGCTTCTACATTTACCACACAAACCTCCATTGTGGCCACAAAGAAAAAGCTCCAGAGTTTAAAGTAAAGCAGATTAAATGTGCATCAGCCGACACAAAGAGATGTGAGTCACATGACCAGCCACAGTACAGAGAATGGTGTGACTCATCGTCTGCAAAATGCTTTAAAAAGTCGTAGCACTAGAAGCAACTACTAGATTTCTCATGTAAAATAAAAATAAACATATAGAAGTTGCATTTATTCCTCTATTTCCAAATGTAATTGCAGTATTGATAATCCTGTAAATGTCTTAAATGCTAAAATGTCTCTTTGCTTTAACATTTGACCTTCCAAATACCTGCTCTTAATTTATTCCTGCTTCGATGCGTCATATTTCTTTCATTGTTCTGTTCCTGTTCAGGTGACGCACATGAGGAAGCGATTTCTATATCAAATCTACAGGTAAATACCATCAGTGACCACTAGGTGTCACTATATGACAACGGGAAACTGCTACAGTACCACAAAATTGAAAAAAATTAATTAATCGATTAAAAAACCATGACAGAGAAAGAAAAATGTGTCCAAAAACAAGAATCTCAAGCGCAGAATTTACAAGAAAAAAATTAAGAGCGCAGCAGAAAGAATTGAGAGAAAGTATGAAACTTGTGTCAGACTGTGGGAAAACGGGGAAACGGTTACTGCAGAATGTGCTGTAATAGTAGGTAAATGTCAAACACCCACAAAACTTATTGAAAAATTAAAACACCTTACAGGTTTATAAGGTTGCGTTTCGCCAAGCGAGAATTCAAACAGTTTCCTTGAGACCATTGCTTCACTTTGTGTTTGGTGCAAAGTGCCTTTTCTACGGAAGGTAAAAAGACTGGAAAACAACAACTCTCTGTTTTTGTGTGAAGAAAAAAAAAAAAAAAAAAAAACGAACAATCTACGTTGGCGATCTCCCAGTAGGTCCATCTATTCATCAGCTCCCGCATCTCTTCCTCCGTTCCGCCTCATCAGGGGCGGATTTCATCTCCGAAGACGGATGTTCGGAGGAGCGAGCGGCACGTTTAACCTCCAAGTCAAACGGCTTTTAATTAGCTTTACTTGAGAAAGAAAAAGTATGGCGCGTTGACGGCGTGACCCAATTAGTTCCGTACTCTTAATACTGCTAATGTCAGAGCTGTCGAAGACGAGTGATGGAAGAAACCCAAGTGAAATTACCACCGAGCCGATAGTTTGACTGACCGACTGTGAGACACTGTGTGGCTGTAAAAAGTTAAAACCCCAAAGATTATTTGTTTTTTTACTTGTAGAGGATCTATTTCAATGTTGAGGAAATCAATACCGTAATGTCTGGACTACTGAGTGCAGCGGAATGTAAGCCGTACCCACCAACTTTAAAAAAGACAAAGAAAATTGCAGGTATAGAGTCTACAGGTGTCCACGATGTCACAGAGTGTGGATTTCACTACGGGACTGCGGTTTATCTGATCTGAAGGATTTAACGCGGGTGCGTTTTGATTTACCGCTAATTCAATCGCGACCTGTTCCGACAGTTTAATTGGGCCGATGTGACGAGGCTGAATGCATCGGGGGGCATGGAGCTCATTGACCCATAGAAATCCGTAAATTAACCGCGTCATTATTTAAGCTGCGAGGAAAAAGTAGTAGATTATAGTCTGGTAACTACGGTAAATTTCCCCGCCGGCCAGGCCTGTTATATTGTATAAGGAGGATATGATCAGCAAGTCAATTCTACACTTCCTACACTTTCCCGTCTCATGAATCAAAATGAAACCTTCTTTTTTTTAAATATCAAATTACCTCATATTTGGGCAGAAATTTAAAAAAAAAGAAAAATGAGCAATCCAACATAGGCGAGGTCTTAAATAGAAGAACAACTACATACAAATCATCAGTGTGCATGTTCTACATCAGTGTTTTTCAACCTTTTTGAGCCAAGGCACACTTTTTTGTTTGGAAAAATCTGGAGGCACACCACCACCACCACCACCACCCGAAAATGTTAAAATGTGAAACTCTGTAGCCTCTATTAACAATATAAAGTCATTCTCATCAACGCTTGAAAAAAGTATTTCCCAATTTCTTTTTTTTTTTATTTTGACTCCCTCAGTGTGAAACCTGGACCTGATGGATGAAGAGCTGAGATCCTGGTTCACATTCTTCCTTTTCAAAAACGTCTCCATCACTGTCACTGACACAGTACTTTGATACAAGATGGTAGCAGGAGGTGGAGATTAACCAGACTGACGTCTTTCAGTTTCGATTTCAACGGCAAAGTTCTGTGCTGCCATCTATTGGCGAAGAGTATTTATACATGACTACACTGCAACACAAATGTTTTTTTAGAAAAAAATGTGAAATTGGATCATTTCCCATGGCACACCCGACTAGATCTCGCGGAAACACCAGTGTGCCGCGGCACCGTGGTTTAAAAACACTGTTCTACATCATATCAAGGCTTTTCTCTGCTGACTTTGGGAGTTGAACTGGTTAAAATGTGGGCGTCTCACCCCAGCGTGATGCAGGCCTCGCGGACCACCTGGGATCGCAGGTCTTTGGCCGACAGCTTCAAGGGGGCTTCCAGAAGCCTCAGCTGCTGGGGGAAACCGTCGTACTCCAGGGCGCCGGCCAGCACAAGCGAACGCACCTTCTTCAGCTGTTCAGAAGCACATTTGAATGTATTATTTCCGCTTTATTCTGTGTTCTACATGTCGGAGATGACGGAGAAGGGGGGGGGGGGTGTTACCGCGACGATCCGGTGCTCCCAGTCGTGCTTCTCGTCAGACAGCATTTCTCGGATCTTCGTCAGCTGGTCCTCCAGCTCTCGGTTCGAGTAGATCTGAGCACAACAGAGACGCCGCGGAAGGTGTGAGCGTTCGTCGGAGGGGGTGTAAATAGCGAAAAGGGAACAAAGCGTGTTATCGACATCCGTTAATCACCTGGGCTGGGGGCACGTCGTCAAAGGCCTTCATGAAATCCTCTTCATCCACGGCTCCGGCTGCTGCTTCTTTAGCTTGAAAGTCAAATTAAAAACCTCAAAGGATTAGAAGACGAAATGGGAGAACTTTATTTACACACCTTATTTTTTTCATTTGTGCTGATTCGGCAGGACGACACCTCCTCGCCGGGGTTTTTAAATCTAAAACTTAACGGTAGAACTTCTTTACTTGGAAAGTTTGGGGGAAAAAATGTGAAGGAATGAAATCGAATCGAGTGACTTGAAGGGTGAATGTGTGAAAAAGTCTGGATTGAAACTATACTTTACGCCGGCGTGTTGAAGACGCGACACGACGGACGTCCTTTACCTGTGACCTTCGTGGAGCTGGCGGAACTGGGTCTCCTCACCGAGCTCATCACCGTCCTCTTGCCACTGGGGGGCGCTTTGGAGGACGAGGAGGAGGAGGACCGGCCTCCGTCCACCGAGTCCTCGTCCTCAAAGTTCTTATCTGCAAGACAAGAGACGGATCGACCAATCAAAGGTTTATTCGCGTCGCCTGGACGTCGTAGAAAAACCAACTGGTGTGACGCCACCCTCCCTCAGAGTCTGTGGATCCGGCCTGAGCTCTAGTGCTGCGGTGGGCGTGTGTTTGCGAGACACTGCCCCCTGCAGCTTGGGAGTATAAAAGCCACACGCACTCTGTCGTGCGGATTCCCAGCGTCGCGTTCATGTGGGAAGTATAATCCAGCATTAAGCCCTAAATGCTGCGGCACGCCATTAAACTGGATTTATTATCGGTTCTCTACATCGCCGCACTACTTAACCTAGATTCCTATATTTCTTTATTTATTTCACTTCATTCTCTAAACTCTATGCCTACGTACGCTGCTGGAGAAACACATTTTGTTTGGGCGGAAAGGACACGGAAATGACAATAAAGACCTTGAACCTTGATGAAGCTGCAGTTTTAATTCTTTTACTGTCCAAAATAAAAAAAAAGTCAGCTCAAATGACACACACTGACCTAAAAATACTGAAGATTGCAGCGGTTTCCCTTCGTTTCAGTGTGAAAAGAGACGAGTAAACCATGGATACCTCATGCCTGTGTTACCATGGATGTCCACTAGGTGTCAGTATACACACTGTGACCACACAGGGAGCTGAATCTGCAGAAAGTGAGCTGTAATCCAAGGATTTCCTCTCCTAACGCTGCAATCTGGACCAAAAACCAGAAAAATCTGCAGGCGCCAAGGATCTAGAGGGAAACATTCTGCACGGCAGCAGATCTAAAATGGGTAAAAACAAAAGAAACGGGGTACGAAAACCAAGGTTCCCTGCTCCTTTTTTCCAACCTCCTGGTTCTCCCCGGGGATGGATGGCCGAGGGGCTCGGGCCTGCTGCAGACGGAGTCCATCTGATCTGTTATATAACAGAGGGAGGACTGCTGGAAATCACCGTTATGTCATAAAAACAAACGGTGACTTATGTGTGGATGTCATCTGCTCAATTTACACCAGTTTCTCAATCACTGGCATTCAACTGACAGACCCTATATTAAGCTCTCTGCAAGGCAGTACATTTCCTGTATGTGTGTGTGAGAGATGATCAAAGGGTTTTTTCCTGAGGAAACACATCCCTCCCTCCCTCCCTCCCTCCCTCCCTCCCTCCCTCCCTCCCTCTTTCTAGCACTTTCCTTCGAGGAGCAGCTCCACGATACGCCTCCCCCCCTGCACCCACGTTGGAACAGAAGCGCTTGTGTCGCACTAAATCCGCCACACAAAACGGTGCTTTGGGGGGAGGCCGTGAATCCCGAACGCCGAGTCCCACCCTCGCAGCTCAGAGGAACGATTTGTCCCCCCCCCCCCGTTGAAGGAGCGGCGGAAAAGAAACGCCGGTTCTGCTCGGAGATGAAATTGGACGGGTGTGACGGAGCCGAAGGTGACCGGCTCGGCTAAAGATGGACCTGCAGTGTCCGCAATGTTTATGTAATGGCAGGGGGGCGGGGGGGGGGGGGGGGGGGGGTGCTTGCGCACACACAAAAACAAGCAGAAAGCCCTGGGAGCACCGCCAACAGCGGAGGCTTTCTGTGATTGTCGAAGAAACTGAAAAGCCATTGGTTGAGAGGCTGTATGTGGAACAATCCTTCCTTCTCTCAGTTTGTTTTCTTTAAGTCGCGGCTGAAGGTTGTATGGATATAAATACCGTCTGTGTTTGAAGCTTCATTTTGCACGACACAGCGGTCTGCTGTACGCGAGACAGACTTGAGGAGCCGTTTACGCCAGAAGAATCTGCTTTTTTTTTCCATTTCTAGTTCAGAAATCCACAGGAACATGGGTAAAACTGAAACACTGGTTTTTTTTACATGTCGTGTGGACAGTGTGCAACAAGAAAATTAAAAGCACTCTAGAAGCCATTTTCAGAATGGAAATATATGACTGTACAGCACTGCTTTAGAGACAAATAGATCCCAGAGATCCCGGGTGGAGACCGAGGGGGGGTTCCACCTGACCCGAGTCCGTCAAATTCGATGTGCAAAGATGAAGCCCTGTTCCTAGAACATCTTCACGGGAAAACTATACGCTTTTCTAGCATTTTGCTAACGCAGCAACAGCCTGTAATAAACATCGTTTTTGAAGTTGGCTTACAGAGTGCAACACTTTTTAATCACCCCCCTGTTTTGGCGGAGAAGCAACTTGTTTGAAGCACATGGTGCACCTGGTGCTCTCGGTGGGGTTTCTGCTCATGTGCCGACAGGTCGACAATAAACAAGGACCGATTGTGATGCTCGCTCTTTGGAGTTCAACAGCTCTTCTCCAAACAAATTGGAGCAAACGTCTCACATGTCTCAGCAGCCCGACGGTGGACAAAGCCGTGAATTCTCTGCATCCCACGTCAATTGGATAGACTTTTCTTGCAGAACCTTGCAAGTACCGGACCATGGCTCGCTGTCCAGCCTCTGGAAGACGGTCCGGCTTTTTCTGTCCCTCTCAAACTGATGATGGTGCTGCGATGGAACTGGTTGCTCTCAAGGGCAAGGGGTCAGTGGTCTTCCTCTTGATGCTGCCACAAGTATAGGCGGCTCTGAGGATGAAGTTGCTTGCCTCCATTTCTCCATTATCTCCTCCCTGAGGTTGAAGGCTTACTCCTGGACGGTCTACCTACCGTAAGGGCTAATGTAGCACACTGCACCAGATCAGACGGTGTCCATTTTCGCTGATGCTCTGGTCTCTGACTTTAGAGCACTTGTACTCTTCGGAGAGACTCGTGAAAGGCAGTTGAAGGACGTCTTTGCCATTGAGACCAGGAGATAATGGACCATTTTCTATAGTGGAGCTGCTGTAGGTTTAGACGGGCTTGGCCTGCACTCACTCGCTCTCTCATGCTGCCCTGACCCATAGTGGATCTCTGTGTTGTCTGTCCGCCCTATCCTCTTCTCTTCTTCCAATTCCCTCCCCAATAAGAATAGCAGAAAGCAGTCCCCTCTTAGCCTGCTTCTGCAAAGGCTTCTTTCGTAAAAAAAGAAATGGGAGTTTTCCCCTTTCTGCAGTTACTTGTCAAGTGTAAATGTTGGGTTTACTCCGCAATAGGACCTTGAAACGACTGTTGTATTTGAGCGATATAAATAAAATGGAATTGAAACCATCACGACTCGAATTTCGAAAATTCCATGTCACATCCTGGAATGTGGCAACTCCACATAACATTTCAGGACAAGCCCGTACCCAAATGAAGAAACAAGTGAATGGCTCACGATACAAATCCTGCGTATTATAGCAAAGCATTCGGAAGTGCACACTGGCAGTTTGAAGCTCTTGGGCAATGCTGGATCCAAGGGTTGGCCTGGATCACATAACCCCCCCCCCCCCCCAACGAGAGGCTCTAAAAGGGAGACAAAGCTGCTCCCACCATTGCAAAAAGAGGAGCCTTTACAGAGCCGCCCCGAATAGTTTGAGACATTAAAAAAAAAAAAGTGCGTCAGGTGCGTCCGTTTCCACCTCCACCTGCTTTACTATCGAGCGACTGAGTCAGAAATCTCAGAGGACCGAAATGGTACAAATCGAAAGGAAAGAAAAACCTTACGTAATAGTTTAAAGGGGCAGGATTTGTGCCCCGCGAGGAGGACGGATCATCTCCCGAGCAGTGCATGCAGGGCGTAAAGGAGGAGAAGAAGAAGAAGAAGAAGAAAAAATGAAATAACCCACCTTCTCCAGCTGTCATGGTGCAAAGCTGCTTCCACGCACGCTGATCGCTCTGTTTACCTCCCTGCTGAATGCTACAGAAATGGCTGCTTTGTGCTGCTCGCTCACCCTGCCTATTCTATTTATCCCTCCACAATCTCTCTCTTTTACTCCCCCCCCCCCCTTCTCTCCTCGCCTGGGCTACAGTCAGAAGAAGAAGAACATGCCTCCATCTCACTTTAACTTCAAATGCCATAGATTAACACCCTTGTTTTTATTAGCACGCTTTAGATCAGTGTTTTTCAACCTTTTTTTGAGCCGAGGCACACTTTCTTCTTTAGAAAAATCTGGAGGCACACCACCACCCGAAAATGGTAACATTTTAAACTCTGTAGCCTCTATTAACAATATAAAGTCATTCTCATCAATGCTTTATCAACAGGAATCAAATAAATACAGAAAAAAAAGTATTTCCCCAATAAAAAAAATTTAATTTTGACTCCCTCAGTGTGAAACCTGGACCTGATGGATGAAGAGCTGAGATCCTGGTTCACATTCTTCCTTTTCACAAACTTCTCCATCACTGTCACTGACACAGTACTTTGATACAAGATGCTAGCAGGAGGTGGAGAGACTGACGTCTTTCAGTTTCGATTTCAACGGCAAAATTCGGTGCTGCCATCTATTGGCGAAGAGTATTTATACATGATTACTCTGCAACACAAATGTTTTTTTAGAAAAAAATTTGAAATTGGATCATTTCCCACGGCACACCTGACTAGATCTCGCGGAAACACAGTGGTTGAAAAACACTGATTTAGAGGATGCGTGCTAATCATTTATATGTTTGTCCCCGGGAACTCGAGGTCCCGTTTTATTTACAAGTGGAAAAAACAGTGAACTTTCATTGTATTTTGGCTGTTCTTGTACGAGTGCTGACACACACACACCTCCATCTCCTTCATATTTAATATTTAGCTGTTTTCATGGCCTCCTCCCAATAACTCTATTTATAATTCCTCTGCCGACCTTGGCGGGTGCAACGCAAAAACTCCTGTGGTAATAAATGACATAATTATATAGATACCTTCAAGATCGATTAGCTGTAAATGAGGGCTGGGTGATTTGACATAAAAGCATTTTTTTAAATCTATGCATTTTTTTGAAAGAAAGATAAAAATCTATGCATTTTTTTAAAGAAAAATTAGAGTTTCTATCAAATTTTCTTTTTTACTCAATGCACTTTAAAATGACTACAGACATCAGATATATTGTCAAAAGTGCAACTTTATCACTGTGATTGTCCTTGGAGTGAAAACTGCATACAAACAATCCCAAAACAAATAGTGAATGAGGCTCAATAAATTGATAATAAATAAGACATTATTGATAATAACAAAAACTCTTTGCTGAATAAATATCGTGTTTAGCTACAAATTCGATAAATCGATGGAATTGATTTTTATTATGCTTGTTGTTTCGCATGTGTTCCTTTGGAGGAAAAATGCTTTTTTATTCCCCCCCCCCCTTCCGTATGTGATGGATGACATTAACTCCTCGTTGCTCATTTCCACACTATATAAAGCCTCGTTTCTCATGAGTGCACCTCGCCTCTGTACACGGAGTTCAATCCAAGACTGTTTGCATAACTGTGAAACCGAGCCAGAGGCCGCCGATGTTCAACATGAACAGCGGGCATTCTTCTCAGCTGGGGGGGGGGAGGGAGTCGGAGGGGGGGGGGGGGGGGTTAATTTAAATGAGTCGTCATCCCAGTCAATTTCAGTGCAGCTGTGAAAGGCCAGCCGCGGAGCCAAGCAGCTGATGGTGATGGATACAATGACGGGACTATCAAACAACTGCGAGGAACGACTCACTTTCAACAAAGCGGTGCAAATAAAGAGATGACCGAATTATCTCGGGGGGGGGGGGGGGGGGGGGGGCAACAGAGCAACGGACCGAACCACGGAGTGAGGACCGCACATCCCTTCTCAAGTTGACTACATTTTTGGTTGTCGGAACAGTTTTTTTTTTCTGTGACGTTCCAATTCCAAGACATAACATATTTAGATATTATTATACCGCTTAATATTCTGGTTTTTAGTTCACTTTAAGGCAGGGGTGTCAAACATGCGGCCCGGGGGCCAGAACCGGCCCGCCAGAGGATCTAATCCAGCCGCCATGTCAATTTTTTTTTAAGTATGAATATGAAAACTGATAGAGGCTGATCTAAAAACACTAGATCGGCAAAAGACGGCATTCAAAACCGCCCTTGTCAGAATTTATTAATGCATCTGTGGAGGTCACACAACGCAACACCTTTCACAATAAAACAACGAGTCCAACTTATGTGAATTGATATTTAGACACGTAAACTCAAAATAATTTCCAGATGATGACAAATTGTTTTAATCCTGAATAAAAAATACGATATCCAGATACAGGTGACTAAGGGTTTTGTTTTTGCAAATATAATATCTGATTTCCTTTAATATGTATATTTCAGAATAGACTGGCAAATTCTCGCAGTTACAAAAGGATCAAAAGAAGGAAAGACTTTGACATTTGTCCATATCTGCAGTTTAATATGTTGTGTTTGACTTGTTGGGCCTCCAGAGGTCAGATCAGGTTGATGTGGCCCCTCAACTAAAATCAGTTTGACACCCCTGGTTTAAGGTCTGTTAAGTTGTCACTACAACATTTTGACGACAGGAACTGGGATACGGCGCTCTGGTTTTTTGGGGGGGTTTTACACTTAAAACACTGATTTAAACATTAAGAGGAAACGTGGATTGTCAAACCATTGGAATTGTGCGATCCAGTAAAAGTCCATTTAGCTTCACTAATTAAAGCGGAGGTAACCGGTCGGACGTCGAGATAAATCTGAATGTCTTTTCGCTCCCCACAGAGGAAATGTGATTTCTCTACGCTGAAGCTACAAACAACCCGGATGACATTGTCACGTCTTCCTCCGAGGGAGCGATTACGCAACGCCTCGCAGGCCGGGAGGCTCTCCGCCACCTGTATTTACAAAGTGTCACCGCCAGAAACACAAGGCGTCTGTTGAACAGTAAGATATGTGAGTGAAACAAACACGAGCCTGCTGGAAGGCGCTTCCACACAAAGCTGGGATTCAGAGAGGCAACTTCTTTTCCTGTCCGCTTTTCTGCCATCGTCTCGGGAAAATCAGCTGTGAGGAGTCATTGAGCGTGATTCTACCCCCCCTCAAAAAAAGAATTATAGTAATAATACGTATCAGTTTATACAATGAGCTGAAATGAGACGCCCTTTGCTTCCCGCAGCACTCTGGATGTTAGCGTTTAGCATTTTCCCTGCACCGTGAATTCAGACTCAACATCTTCCAGAAACTTCTTGAAGCTTTAAAAGCTTCGAGTGAAGAGAAGCAGACCTTTTGAGCTCATTTGTGGCGAAGAGCTGTGTTTCTTCAACGTTCCAAACCAGCCCGAGCATGGCTAGCTAGCAGCCAATAGCAACCAGCAGCCAATAACAGCAACCAATAACAGCAACCAGCAACCAGCATCCAATAACAGCAACCAATACCAGCAACCAGCAGCCAATAACAGCAACCAGCAACCAGTAGCCAATAACAGCAACCAGCAACCAGTAGCCAATAACAGCAACCAGCAGCTAATAACAGCAACCAGCAACCAGCAGCCAATAACAGCAACCAGCAGCCAATAACAGCAACCAGCAACCAGTAGCCAATAACAGCAACCAGCAGCTAATAACAGCAACCAGCAACCAGCAGCCAATAACAGCAACCAGCAACCAATAACAGCAACCAGCATCCAATAACAGCAACCAGCAGCCAATAACAGCAACCAGCAACCAATAACAGCAACCAGCAGCTAATAACAGCAACCAGCATCCAATAACAGCAACCAGCAACCAATAACAGCAACCAGCAACCAATACCAGCAACCAATAATAGCAACCAGCATCCAATAACAGCAACCAGCAACCAGCACCAATAACAGCACCAGCAACCAATAACAGCAACCAGCAACCAATACCAGCCAAACCCAATACCAGCAACCAGCATCCAATAACAGCAACCAGCAACCAGCAACCAATAACAGCAACCAGCAACCAGCATCCAGCAGGTTAACAAGCAAAGTGGATAAAACACGTATCAACAGATACGTGTGGTGGAACTAGTGAGGGAGCAGATGTTGAAAACTGTTGTAGGTACTGGGTGGAAAAGAACAATTCCTAAAACGCTGAGCACATTCAATTTGATGTCAATCAAGCGTCCATGAAATACACATCATTTCTTGCACTGCAGTCATCATCCTCACTAGATCGCGAGAGGAAAAGTATAAAGTGTATATTAGAATCCGAGAATAACCAGGATTCCAGTTTCCAGTGCA
>NC_137655.1:4186160-4378660 GCF_963422515.1 Blennius ocellaris
ATCACGAAAGAGGACTTAACATTTGGTCAGATTTGATCAAATAGCAACAAAAAAAAAGGTCAAACTGTTTAAAACAGTTGGTGAAATAATGTAAAAAAAAAAAAAGCCAAAATGGCTCAATTTTACAGTATAGAAACCACATATACTTTAAAACAGTGTTTTTCAACCACTGTGCCGCGGCACACTGGTGTTTCCGCGAGATATAGTCAGGTGTGCCTTGGGAAATTATCCAATTTCACATTTTTTTCTAAAAAACATTTGCTACCGAAAATGTATAAATACTCTTCGCCAATAGATGGCAGCACAGAACTTTGCCGGCGAAATCGAAACTGACAGACGTCAGTCTGGTTAATCTCCACCTCCTGCTACCATCTTGTATCAAAGTACTGTGTCAGTGACAGTGATGGAGAAGTTTTTGAAAAGGAAGAATGTGAACCAGGATCTCAGCTCTTCATCCAAACAGAGGGAGTCAAAATAAAAATAAGAAATTGGGAAATACTTTTTTTCTGTATTTATTTGATTCCTGTTGATAAAACGTTGATGAGAAAGACTTTATATTGTTAATAGAGGCTACAGAGTTTCAAATCTTAACATTTTCGGGTGGTGGTGTGCCTCCAGATTTTTCCAAACAAAAAAGTGTGCCTCGGCTCAAAAAGGTTGAAAAACACTGCTTTAGAATATCGACTTCTCCGAATATTTCTGCTGCTACGTGAGCGTCACGTGGCCCGTTACGGTACGACCACTCGCGCTGCCTTGCCCCATGTGGCGTCTCACCAGCGCGTCGGCCACCGCCGCCTCCACCTCGGTGCCGGTGTTGAGGACCCGCATGGCGTTCACCGAGGCCGAGATCCTCGCCTGGTGGATCAAACCGTAGCGATCTGAAAAAAGGAGGAGACGAGGGAGGAAATGAGTGAAAAGCATACGAGGCGGTCGGGGGAAACGTGACCGGAGAACATTGGAGATGCATTTAAAAGCTGAAAGAGAATATGATCATTCCAACCACCGGAAACATAAAAACCACTGAAGGAAAATAAAAAAATAAAATAATAAATCACAATTGGAGGTAAAGAAACACAGGCGTGAGACGGTGGATACAGATTACCCACGATGCACGACAGAGAAACGAATGCGACTTTTAAAAGAGTGTATGGGGGGGGGGGGGGGGGGGGGGGTCTGGGGACATTACACTACATGCTCCACAGATGAAAACTGTTCATACCTTCAGGGGCAAGAAAACAAAAATTTTTAATAAGACTATGAACCACAGAGGCATGCTGGGAGCAGATGGTGCTGTTGTCATCGAACTCAGACAATCTAAAGACGGATGGGGGGGGTGGAGGGGGGGTCTGAGCATGCAGGTCACCTGACTGGCCGTGGGGGTCGGCCGAGGAAAGAGCGCTGGTAGAACGGGAGTGACGTCGAGAGGCTGGGGGGGAGGGGGGGGCGGGTAGTAATAGGTTTAGTGGTGTACTTACGCAATGCAATCACTGATTAAACACCATCAATTCTTCAGTGTTACAAAAAAAAAAAATAAGTACTCCTGAGCTTGAAATGGTGAAGTTACATAAATCAGTAGGGGGAAGATGCTCTATAATCTGGATGTTCAAGCTTCTTTATGGGAAAACCTTTTTTGAACTAAAGACAATGGCGAGAGATAAAACAGCGACATGCAATACGATCTATTGGAAACAGGCTAATGCTAAGGCTAATGCTAATGCCGCCCCGTTCAAGCGGCTGGCAGGACGACTGCGCGAGGTCAGGATTTGGTAAACAGGAGCTTGTAGGACGAGTCACAGTTGTAAAGTGTAAAGTGAACCACCACCGAAATCCAGCAGGAACAGAGAAGAAGACATGAGACATGTGGCATCATTGTGATTGTAGAAACGTACAAAGGCAATAATGGACAGACAGGAGGAGGAAGGAAACAAAAAAAAACAAGAGTTTTTACAAAAACGGATGATAAAGTCAAAATAAATCTAATTCCTGGATATGGTGCCGTTACAGAGAAGAACAAATCATGTTTAAGGCCGGAAACAAATCGTTGAGACACATGGGAGTTATACTCTGACAATAGATCGAACACAAAATAATCCATGTAAAATCTTTGATGATATAATAAAAATTTCCAGGATAGCAGGACTCTGTAACGTGGAGACAATCTTTTTAAAAAAAGGAAAAATCTATTGTACTTTTAACTAGAAATGGTGAAACATGTGTCCCGTTTCTCAGGTTTCAACTTTCCAGCTGAGTTTTGTTAACTAGAGAGCGACAGAATTATGTTAAATTAGTCCCATGAGTTTAAAAAATGTTAAAAAATCTCGTACTATATAGTCATGCAAGGCTCTTTTTTATAAAAATTTCGTCGTTAACCATGGCCAAGTGGCCCAAGAAGGTGAGAAAGGAAAGTGCATGCTCAGAAAAAGACAGAGGAAGTTAGGATAGAAGGGGTAAGATGGGACTGACTGGTGATGGGTGGGTCATGGGGTGGGGGGGGGGGAGGGTGTCCCCACTCCACGGCTGCCCGACCCCACCCACAGCGATACTCACCCAGAGGAGTGAAGCCCCGAGCGGGGCTGGTGTCGCGGCTGCTCTCGCGACTGGTGTCGCGACTGCAGCCTTGACTCATGCTGGGACGGGGGATGCGGCTCCGGGCTAGCGTGCGGTAGGGGAGAGCAGCGGGGAGAAGAGCTTTACCACACAGGAAGGCTGTCAACAACAAGTTAGGGGGGGTGGGGAGCGTCAGTGTGCATTCATGGTGAAGGAAGCAGGAGACAGAACGAGGGAAAAGATCCAGACTTTCATAAACAGGTTAAGTATAGTATAGTAAGTACAGCCACTGCATGAGATTTGTCTGTGTGTATGGAGATTATTTATTTGTCTGTCTGTAGTTAAGAGTTGTCAACGTGAGTCTGAATCTGAAAAGTCCACGCATTCGAATACAAGTGCTGAAAATACAACTCGCCAGTTACAAGCTGTGCAGTTTCACAATTGGCTGTTTTTTTTTTACATGTGACTTTTGCTACACGTCTGCCGTCTAAAGCAGGGTGTCAAACTCATTTTAGTTGAGGGGTCACATCCACCCTGATCTGACCTCTGGAGGGCCGAACAAGTCAAACATAACATGTTAAACTGCAGATACGGACAAATGCAAAGTCTTTCCTTCTTTTGATCCTTTTGTAACTGCAAGAATTTGCCAGTCTATTCTGAAATATACATATTAAAGGAAATCAGATATTATTATATTTGCAAAAAAAAAAAAAAAAAGCTCAGTCACCTGTATCTGGATATCGTATTTTTATTCAGGATTAAAACAATTTGTCATCATCTGGAAATGGTTTTGAGTTTACGTATCTAAAGTATCACTTCACATAAATTGGACACCTTTATTGTGAAAGGCGTTGCGTCATGTGACCTCCACAGATGCATTAATGTCGAGGGTCAAATTCTGACCGAGGGCGGTTTTGAATGTCATTTTTGCCAATCGAGTGTTTTTAGATCAGCCTCTGTCAGTTTTCATATTTATACTTTAAAAAAAAAAAAAATCACATGGCGGCCAGATTAAATCGTCTGACGGGTTTTGCTGCCCTGAGCTCAGGCTGACAGGAATCTATTCCAGCAGCCTGCTACTGCTAAACTACCCAACACTGGCTGTGGAGAAGATTTAAAGAGCGGTTGAGTTGTAACTTAAGCTACCAATCAGACTGCTATCATTTAGTATGTACCAAGAGAAGATAAACTCGACGATATAGGCGAGAGAAGAGGAGGAGGATGTGAGTGATACAATCCAAACGGCAGCAGGTTAAACTGTTAAAACTTGTGGCAAACATTAGACGTGTCACAGAGGCTCACGGGCTCTGTGACGCGTGGGTTGCATGTTAACATCAAAGGGATCTAAGCGGACTTCAAAGCAGTGACCATGCAGGCGACCATGTCCAATCAAAAAGCTCAGAGGAGGATCCTTGAGTCTAGAAAACGAGAGGACGATATACTGGGATCGCTCCATTTATCCACCATCTGTCAATTATTCCACCCAACCAGGTACAAGTTCACGTTGGGACTGGCGCTGAAAGGATTCAATCGTTGCTCGGTACATGTCAGGGAACAAAGATCACATGGATCCATTTTAGAGACATTTTGTAGCATTTCGTCAAAATCAAACACCTTTCCTTCATATACCACCACGGTTCAGCGTATAAAACTTCCTTCAGCTGCACGTAAAGACCCCGGTCCTTCGCACATTAACCTTGGGAAAGGCTGGTGTGGCTGTGGATGGAGAAATTTATACAAAAAAAAGGGGGAGTGTGTCTCACCGAGGCCCATCCGGCTGGGGCTGGTCTCCCGGCTGCAGCCCTGGCTGCGGGGGACGCGGGTGCGCTTGTCTAACGGCGTGCTGGAGGCCGACGCCGTGGCCCGGGGGATGCGACCGTAGCTGCCGTGGCCGAGCAGCTTCCCCGGAGAGCTGGAGCGACTGCCAGCTGGAGGAGGAGGAGGGGGGGAGGAGGAGGAGGAGGAGGAGGAGAGGAGGACACATCAGCCATATACAACGTCATATCGAACCGGACTCATGATGATGCAGAAGTCGGCGTCTCAGAAACCGTGCCTGATGATAATTTAACTCATTATCATATCTGATTTAATCTTGTGTGTGTGTGTGTGTGTGTGTGTGTGTGTGTGTGTGTGTGTGTGTGTGTGTGTGTGTGTGTGTGTGTGTGTGTGTGTGTCTGTGTGCCCTTAAATGAAACACTTGAATTGGAATCAGCGAAAAATCAGTGTGAACCGGAGGATTTCCACCCACGACCCTCCTGCCTCCTTGCAGTGTGAACTTGTGTGTGTTTGTTTGACCCATGTGAACAAGTGCGGTGAGGTGACATCCAACGCTGACGGCGGTGGGCGGGGTCTACCGCGGTGGGCGGGGTCTACTGTGGCACCGATCACCAATGGAGTGAGAACAGACACCAAACACCACTTTACACCAAACGCGTGGGGGTTGGAAATGGGAGCTATCTGGAGGGAATGGGAGGAGCATGCTGCTGGATGGAGACATAAAGGGGTGAGAACATGCAGGCGGAGGGGGGGGGAGGTAATGTCTGGCTCCCGACTGGATGATGGTGAGGCCTTACCACTGATGGGATTGGCTGATCTGGATCCTGGGTGATGGAAGCGAGAGGCAGGACAGGGTGGAGAACGGTCAGAATGAGACAAGGGGGGGGTTTGGTTATGTTGTCAAAAGTTGTGAGTCCAGCATGCTGCACTCACACACACACACACACACACACACACACACACACACACACACACACACACACACACACACACACACACACACACACACACACACACGCTGAAGATCTGTGAGTGGCTGGCAGGTTTGTCAGGACATCTCACGCGGTTCGATCTCAGAGCGCAGGGACGGCAGCAGTGGGAGGGAAAAGGGTGTGTGTGTGTGTGTGTGTGTGTGTGTGTGTGTGTGTGTGTGTGTGTGTACAACTACATACGCTGCGACTGGGAGACCACTTTGGCCCGGCTCCGCCCCCTGCTGTCCACCACCGAGGGGCTGGCCTTGCCCACGCTGCCCGAGCTCTGCCGCCGGGTACGGACGCGACCTGCGAGGAGGGAGAGTGGAGAGGGGGGGGGGGGGGGGGAGGGGGAAGCAGAGCTTTAAAGTGCCGGCGGTGGTTGGAGCAAAAAAAAAAAACAACCCCCCGGAGAGCGGGCGTAGGAGACAAGGGAAGAGAATGGAAGTCTGGGAACACGGGGGGGATGAAGCAGACCTGGATGAGGAGGGACAGAGCTGCTGTGGAAAATCACGGGGGGGGGGGGGGCAGACAACACGAGAGCGAGGGTCCCAAACTGTTCGCTCAGCTCAAGTTCAACATGGGGCTCAAGGTGGTTTTTAAACTCACAATAATGCAAGTAGACATGTTTGTCAAACATTTTTTGAGGGATGGGAGAAAAGCAGAGTTACTGTGACGAAGAAAAAAAATAAAAATAAAAAATCCATACTCCATAAGAAGAAGAAAGGGTTTTTTTGTGTTTTGCGACATACTGCCCCCTGCAGTTTGGGAGCCGGAGCAGCACAAAGTATTAATGTCACTTTCTCTGGTGTGGAGTTTGCGCGTCTCATTTCCACCCCTAACTTCCCCAAGACACAGTTGTTATATATGTAGAAATGACCTTCACACCATCATTTTTAAGGTTTACACATGTTTTAAGACTCTTAAGACGAATATTATTTGGCGGACAGTTTGCTCCCTGGTGGCTGATCGGTACGATTTTTGTAATTCTGAAAGTTAGGAGATACACCGAAGGATTTAATAAAAAATAAAACGTTTTCATACGACTATTTTCAAGTAAATGGCTTCAAATGTAAGGTCAAGTCAAGTAGAATCAATAAAAGAAAAACATGTAAACTTTTTGAATGAGAAAGACAAAGGATTTTTACAAGTAAAAAAAAAAAACGTGGTAAACTATCGATATTAGTAGTATCAATCAAATATATGGAGGTTTTGCTGGATAACTGCTGCACTCTGATTCAAAATGGTTTCTACACCTCGGAATGGACATTGTGTTTTCAGTGCAACAACGACGATGTGACGCGGAAACCTTGACGATTTTGACGTTTGCCGCTTGCTGCTTCAGGAAAAGAGGGTAGAAAACCATTTTTTGTTGAAGGACCCTGCAAAGAACATTGTGATGTGAGACACTGGATCACAACCTGTGATTCCCAACCTGGGCTCCCAGCAGCACGGGGGGGGGGGGGGGTCGAATTTATGGCTTTTATTTTGACAGGTCAGTCGCCTCTATGGGGAATCTGAGGAGGAGGGGGGGGGGGGCTGCTGGGAAGAAACGGTTGGGAACCATTGGATTAGATCACACGAGGGGTTACATAGTTTGGGGGAGTTACAATGGAGGAAAATCCATGCAGACAGTTCATGCAGAGCTTTCTCCATAAGTCCACTTTGAAGTGGGGGGGGGGGGGGGGAGAGAGAGACCATGGATGAACACGTTAAGAGAGAGAGAGAGACACACAGTCGCAACTAACCGCTAAACACTCAACGCACGCAAGCAGACACGGACACACGCAGTTCTTACCCTCGCTTTTACCGGGGGTGCCATCTTTTAGGGCATTTAATAAAGGGCGGAGCAGCAGCGGGGGGGTGGGGGGGGGGGTTGGAGGAGAGGTGTAGAGGAAGACGTTAGTAGCAGTTAATGCAGGAACAGGAAGTGAGCTGGCTGGTCTTCGGTGAGACGTTAAAAAAAAAAGCACGCGTGAGGGGAACAAGATGACTGTAAACGTCCCGCCTGGTTCCAAGGGGTGGGGGGGTGGGGGGGGGGCGGTTGGAGCCCCCGGTACGAGCTGGAAGGCTGCGGTGGTGGTGGAACCAGTGCTGGTCGCACTGGCGAGCAGCAATTAGTCAAATGTGTCGGCGCAGGATTGGAGCGGTTCCTGTTGACGGAGCCGTCTAATGGGCAACGTCAGGAGTCATTTATATTACCCCTCCCCCACCCACCCCCCCGTCGGGTCCATAAAAGCCACTGGTTCCATCAGAAAGTGTCTTCATACTCCATCATCACAGGAGAACCACTTTAAAGAACCCGGAGAGGAAACGCTGTATGAAACCAGGGTTGGTTTAATCCTTTAACTGTGGAAATCAATTTCATGGTGCTGAACTTTAAAGAGTTAAGTCATTTGTTTGATGGGGTTTATTTGAGAGTCGATGTGTTCAAAACAGGACTACGAATACGAGTCTTTAAAAAAAAAAAAAAAAGTTCTATTAAGAAGAATCAGATTTAAAGAAACCAGGTCAAGTTTGAAATATATATTTTAAGAAGTCAACAGAGTCTGGGTGCACCTTAAAGGGCGGAGCCTGCCTTGATTGTGATTGGCTAAACCCCGGATGACACTATATAGGGTTTGATTTCTGATTGGCTGCTTGGAGCAACACACTTTTTAACAACTGAAACAAGCGAGAGAGAGAGAGAGAGAGAGAGAGAAAGAGAGAGGACAGACTTTCTTCACTTCTAGGGCGTCGTTCCAGGTACGAGGACGATTATTACTGTTGGAAAACTCTGTAAAGTCCATATTAGAGAGTCTATTTCAAAGATGTAGGGTATCCGGTGAAGAGTCACGGTCGTCTTTAGAGTCCAGGTCCACCTGAGAGTCTAAATCAAGTTTATTCTGGATTCACTTCAAAGAGTCTTGATCTACTTGACAAGTGTATAATTGGGTTTGCAGGGTTCTGCTCTGGATCAAGAGGTTCTCCCATGACTTTTAATGTCTTTCCTCTACTTTACAGGGGTCATTAACAGTCAGTACGGGGGGTTTAGAGGGGGATGATTGGAGGGGGGGGGGGTTACCTAATGAGGCGTAGGATCCAGGAGGGAGGGCGGCTGCCGAGCTGAACGGCGACGAGGCGGGGACGGTGGTGAGGCGGGACTTTGCGCTGGAGGCGGCGTTCACGTCGATGTCGCTGCGGGAGCGCTGGAGGGATCCTGGGGTCGTGGGCGTCCTGCTGCCCACCAGCTTACCTGAAGGCAACACACGCGTGTCGTTACTCACCTCCTGTACAAACTCGCCACAAAAAACCCCACTTTCGAACCATTATCAGGCTGATGAAAGACAGAAAAGTCCAGAACGAGGATGACTAAAGTACATCCATCCATCATGGATTCATCCAGCCAGTATTTACAAATACAAACACAATCATTTCTGGACTATAAGCCTTTGCGAGTCAGCGAGCTTCATGACAGCCAACTAGACATGGGTGATGCGTTCAGGCGCATCACGTAACTCCGACCTTTCTTTTTGTTAATTATTATTATTAAATCTGAGGTATAGTCCGGAAATGACAGCGTTGCAACATATCAGAACAATGAAAATCACGACATTCAACCTCCGCTTACAACGACACAGGGGAGAAATTAATACCATAAAGGATAAGACTGCTTAAGACAATCTATAGCCGTTGTTAATAAAGATTTGTAATCTGTTCATTGCATATTTAACCTGGTTTCCTTTCTATACTCGTTCAAAAACATAAAGTTATTGATCCGTTTCTGAGTTTCTGCTGCGGTTGTGCCATAATTTGCACATTTCTCTTACTGTCCGTGATACAAATGGAACTGCAGAGCAGGAAGTGACTTACTTCTTGTTATGCTCCCCCCGATGACGCTCTTTACAGAAAAGGGCCGACTGGAAAGAAACAAGAAGACGACAGACAAGTTCAACACATCAATGAACGTAGATCAACTATCATACGGTTTCATTACCATTTCAGAATATCTTACATTTAGAACAACGTAGAATAATTTGTCTAAAACATGTTTATAAGATGCATATAAAGCTTTTTTCTTTACCTTTTCTTTGACTTATTTTAGTGGATTTTGCCTTTTCGACCATTCAAGCTGTTGCTTTAACCATTTTAAGTTTAATCATTTCATTTCATGCATTTGTAATATTTTTTAGCCTGTTTTAGTTTTTTATTTTTTGTTTTCTATGCATTAGAAGTTGACATTTTTAAGAAGGTGGGAATCAAACTGAAAGAAAAAAGTGATGACATTTCAATATTAAAAATAGAATTTTTGGACATTAGGACTGAACCTGCACTGCCAACACTGCTATTATTTTTTACTATAGTATGTTTATTGTACTTTTATTCTACACTTTGCTCCCCCCCTCCCCCCCATCATAGTTTAATTTCCTTGTATTTCATCTTACTGTATACTTTGCTTCCCTTAGAACTTATTATACTTTATTATAGTCTGTGATTTTTATCTTATCTTTTTTATTTTAGTCCCATTTTATTTGAGTTATTATTACTTTTTTACTGTAAATACTTGTGGCCCTTAGAGTTCTTGATAGTCATTGTATATAAGATTCCTCTATTTTTATCTAACTGTTTGCACATTTCTTGTCTTTCCTACTCATGAGTCCTTAAGAGCAGAATGTAACAAGTAAATTTCTCCTTTGTGAGATCAATAAAGGCTAATCGTATCTTATCTTATCTTATCTTGACATTATCAGCTCAAAAAGTACGGCCAATTATCGGGTGCAAAAAGCAGATTTATAAACTGTAAGGAGTCTCGGCGTATTTCAATACGAGTATTTTTTTTTTTCCTGATGGGATTCTTAAAAATCGGAAAGACAGACGAGACGGCGGGTCTTACTTGAGACTCTCCTGCGAGGACGAGGACGAGCGGTCGGACTGCGGCAGAGACACGATGCTGTCGGAGCTCTTCAGGTGCGACTGCAGGGCCTTCTGGTAGGTGGACTCCAGGGCCTGGAACAGGTGCTCCGCCTCCCGGCTGTAGTGGCCGTGGAAACCCCAGTAGCACCTGCGGGGGGGGGGGGGGGGGACGAGGGACAGGCTGGTACGGCAGACGACAAAAATGAAGAGGCGGGGGTGGGGGGAGGGGGTGGGAGGTCCCACACTCACTTCCTGGCGATGGACCTGGCTTCGGAGTCGGCGTCGTGGATCCCTTTCTTGATGGTCTCCGTCAGAACCGCCACGTGTCTGGGGGAGTAAGGGAACATGGTGAGGAGACGATCTGGTCCTCGGGGGGGAAATGAGACCACCTGCAGCGCCGTTCACGTGCTTTATAAAGTCCCCCGCCACCCCCGTCGTCATGGTTACACGGCGGGGGAGACGACGACGGACCCATCGGGATTCGTCAATTTAACGGGGGATCGTCGTCAGAGGGGGAGGAGGAGGAGGAGGAGGAGGAGCTAAACACTGATGCATTGGACTGCACTTTCCCATATTATCAACAATCCAGCTGCAGTGACATCAAAGAACCGTCTCGTCACAGGAGATCAAGAAGACGTAAATAATTTTCAAAATAAGATTCACTTCAATGCACAAGAACTCACAAGCTGCAGGTTGTTTCTAATACAAAATCGTTTTTTAAATAATGATCTCCTTATTAATATTATTATTTCCAGGCCCTATAATTCAGTGTTTCACTCGTTTTTCAGTATATAATCATTTCTTTTTGCTCTCCGTGAGACATGAGGAACGTCAAATGATTGAAGCCATTTGATTGGATAACGTAAAACTACAGTGTTGGTGGAGAGAAAATCTTTTTCTGAAAAGGTTTTGAAGGTGAAATTTAAACATGTTCACCTCTCCAGTGTGTTGGTGTGCCACTCCTGCAGCATGAGGTCCAGAAACTCATAACAGCGTCTAAAGAGAGAAAAAAGCAACACGATTTTAAAAGTGATTTCAGTGTTGGTGAGTTAAACTGATTTCTCATGCATTCAACAACATGGAGGGTCAGATGAATGCCGACATACAATTTTTTTTTAATGCTCAATTTGTTGCATCACTGATCAAAACAATTGTAAACAATCTTTAATGCAAAGCGTGAGCGTAACGGATGCAAATTATATATGAACATTTTCATGTTTACTGAATTGAATTAAGCAGTATGTTCTCACACACACTCTCTACTTTATAATGTTATTTATGCTAATAAAAAGGAATAAAAAAAAAGTCAGAATCCAAATAGTTTTACTAAAAGACTGTGACATTTCATCCAGCAATCAATCATCAAGTGAGTTTCGTTGTTGTAAGAGTCAGAAATTTGTCATTTTGACTTTGTAAATGTGTTTATTGGTTTAAACTGCTTTATGTAACATGGTCAACACTTTTTTTTAATACAGTATGTGTGTATAATATGTGTAATAAAGCCTTTGAAAGACGACCTGTGTGAGTCTTCTTACCGTCTGACTGCCACCGACTTGGATGTGCAGTTACTGGTGATGATGGGAATGAGGCGGGGGTAGTGTGTGTGCTAGGAGGGAGAGAGAGAGAGAGAGAGAGAGAGAGACATCAGCAGGTCAGTGATCCGCCACCAATCCTCCCCGGTCGGCGGGGGGGGAGGGGGCTCCTCCCTCGCTCACCCGCAGAATGAGGCGGATGGTGGCCACCCCGGACGTGGCCATGACTTTGGCACTGTTGGGCACCAGGTTGAGCAGGATGGGCATGACGCTCTCCGCCCCGTGGTCAAACTTGTTCCCCAGAACGGACGACAGGTGCCTGGCGATGAGAGGAAGAAGGTGAGAGGGAGATAACTGTTCCCCCCGCCGCCTCCCCCTTGAAAGAAAATTAAAATCTCCCCACAGTGAGACGCAACAGAACTTTTGCTGTGACGCTTTAAATGTGAAAATCTTGTAAAGCCTGGATAACATCAAGTTGTTTGTTGAGTTTCCTATTAAAGAAAAACCTGCTTGATCCTCCTTAATTATTATTTACTGCCCGTGGTTATGCTAACAGCTGATTGAGCACCCCAAACATTGGTAAGGCCACATTTAAACGTTTCCCGGTTTTTTAGAAAAACACATATTTCACCCTCTACATTTAAAAAAAAAAAGAAAGGAAATCTTCATTTACACAGACCCGAATATCCACCTGGTTCAGAGCTACTATGAGCAGCTAAACCTGTAGGGGGCGGTGTAACAAGAAGCATGAAGCCATAACAGCCAATCATAATCGCGGGGGGAAAAAATGCAATAAAGGCAAATAATTGTAATATCAGCTTGAGTACAATAGTTGGAGGCGATAGAAAAAGACCTGCAAAAATTGTATTATTATGTCACATTTATGATGTCGTATTTAAAAAAAAAAAGAAGAAATCATCATTATATATTTTGCTGGTCATGCAGCATATATTAATTAATTACTCAGCAAAATATAACTGTAAATGCCATGTTGGACCACTAGATGTCACTGAAAGCTTCTACATTTACCAAACAAACCTCCATTGGCCACAAAGAAAAAGCTCCAGTTTAAAGTAAAGCAGATTAAATGTGCTTCAGCCGACACAAAGAGATGTAAGTCACATGACCAGCCACAGTACAGAGAATGGTGTGACTCATCGTCTGCAAAATGCTTTAAAAAGTCGTAGCACTAGAAGCAACTACTAGATTTCTCATGTAAAATAAAAATAATATATATATAAATTGCATTAATTCCTCTATTTCCAAATGTAGCTGCAGTACTGATAATCCTGTAAATGTCTTAAATGCTAAAATGTCTCTTTGCTTTAACATTTGACGTTCCAAATACCTGCTCTTAATTTATTCCTGCTTCGATGCGTCACATTTCTTTCATTGTTCGGTTCCTGGGCAGGTGACGCGCATGAAGAAGCGATTTATACATCAAATCTACTGGTAAATACCATCAGTGACCACTAGGTGTCACTACATGACAACGGGAAACTGCTACAGTACCACAAAATTTAAAAAATTTAATTAATCGATTAAAAAAACATGAGAGAGAAAGAAAAATGTGTCCAAAAACAAGAATCTCAAGTGCAGAATTTACAAGAAAAGATTAAAAGAGCAGCAGAACGAATTGAGAGAAAGTGTGAAACTTGTGTCAGACTGTGGGAAAACGGGGAAACGGTTACTGCAGAATGTGCTGTAATAGTAGGTAAATGTCAAACACCCACAAAACTTATTGAAAAATTCAAACACCTTACGGGTTTATAAGGTCGTGTTTCGCCAAGAGAGAATTCAAACAGTTTCCTTGAGACCATTGCTTCACTTTGTGTTTGGTGCAAAGTGCCTTTTCTACGGAAGGTAAAAAGACTGGAAAACAACAACTCTCTGTTTTTGTGTGAAGAAAAAAAAAAAAAAAAAAAAAACGAACAATCTACGTTGGCGATCTCCCAGTAGGTCTATCTATTCATCAGCTCCCGCATCTCTTCCTCCGTTCCGCCTCATCAGGGGCGGATTTCATCTCCGAAGACGGATGTTCGGAGGAGCGAGCGGCACGTTTAACCTCCAAGTCAAATGGCTTTTAATTAGCTTTACTTGAGAAAGAAAAAGTACGGCGCGTTGACGGCGTGACCCAATTAGTTCCGTACTCTTAATACTGCTAATGTCAGAGCTGTCGAAGACGAGTGATGGAAGAAACCCAAGTGAAATTACCACCGAGCCGATAGTTTGACTGACCGACTGTGAGACACTGTGTGGCTGTAAAAAGTTAAAACCCCAAAGATTATTTGTTTTTTTACTTGTAGAGGATCTATTTCAATGTTGAGGAAATCAATACCGTAATGTCTGGACTACTGAGTGCAGCGGAATGTAAGCCGTACCCACCAACTTTGAAAAAGACAAAGAAAATTGCAGGTATAGAGTCTACAGGTGTCCATGATGTCACAGAGTGTGGATTTCACTACGGGACTGCAGTTTATCTGATCTGAAGGATTTAACGCGGGTGCGTTTTGATTTACCGCTAATTCAATCGCGACCTGTTCCGACAGTTTAATTGGGCCGATGTAACGAGGCTGAATGCATCGGAGGGCATGGAGCTCATTGACCCGTAGAAATCCGGAAATTAACTGCGTCATTATTTAAGCTGCGACGAAAAAGTAGTAGATTATAGTCTGGTAATTACGGTAAATTTCCCCGCCGGCCAGTCCTATTATATTGTATAAGGAGGATATGATCAGCAAGTCAATTCTACACTTCCTACACTTTCCCGTCTCATGAATCAAAATGAAACCTTCTTTTTTTTAAATATCAAATTACCTCATATTTGGGCAGAAATTTAAAAAAAAAAGAAAAATGAGCAATCCAACATAGGCGAGGTCTTAAATAGAAGAACAACTACATACAAATCATCAGTGTGCATGTTCTACATCAGTGTTTTTCAACCTTTTTGAGCCAAGGCACACTTTTTTGTTTGGAAAAATCTGGAGGCACACCACCACCACCACCACCACCCGAAAATGTTAAAATGTGAAACTCTGTAGCCTCTATTAACAATATAAAGTAATTCTCATCAACGCTTGAAAAAAGTATTTCCCAATTTCTTTTATTTTTTATTTTGACTCCCTCAGTGTGAAACCTGGACCTGATGGATGAAGAGCTGAGATCCTGGTTCACATTCTTCCTTTTCAAAAACTTCTCCATCACTGTCACTGACACAGTACTTTGATACAAGATGGTAGCAGGAGGTGGAGATTAACCAGACTGACGTCTTTCAGTTTCGATTTCAACGGCAAAGTTCTGTGCTGCCATCTATTGGCGAAGAGTATTTATACATGACTACACTGCAACACAAATGTTTTTTTAGAAAAAAATGTGAAATTGGATCATTTCCCATGGCACACCCGACTAGATCTCGCGGAAACACCAGTGTGCCGCGGCACCGTGGTTTAAAAACACTGTTCTACATCATATCAAGGCTTTTCTCTGCTGACTTTGGGAGTTGAACTGGTTAAAATGTGGGCGTCTCACCCCAGCGTGATGCAGGCCTCGCGGACCACCTGGGATCGCAGGTCTTTGGCCGACAGCTTCAAGGGGGCTTCCAGAAGCCTCAGCTGCTGGGGGAAACCGTCGTACTCCAGGGCGCCGGCCAGCACAAGCGAACGCACCTTCTTCAGCTGTTCAGAAGCACATTTGAATTGATTATTTCCGCTTTATTCTGTGTTCTACATGTCCGAGATGACGGAGAGGGGGGGGGGGGAGTGTTACCGCGACGATCCGGTGCTCCCAGTCGTGCTTCTCGTCAGACAGCATTTCTCGGATCTTCGTCAGCTGGTCCTCCAGCTCTCGGTTCGAGTAGATCTGAGCACAAGAGAGACGCCGCGGAAGGTGTGAGCGTTCGTCGGGGGGGGGTGTAAATAGCGAAAAGGGAACAAAGCGTGTTATCGACATCCGTTAATCACCTGGGCTGGGGGCACGTCGTCAAAGGCCTTCATGAAATCCTCTTCATCCACGGCTCCGGCTGCTGCTTCTTTAGCTTGAAAGTAAAATTAAAAACCTCAAAGGATTAGAAGACGAAATGGGAGAACTTTATTTACACACCTTATTTTTTTCATTTGTGCTGATTCGGCAGGACTACACCTCCTCGCCGGGGTTTTTAAATCTAAAGCTTAACGGTAGAACTTCTTTACTTGGAAAGTTTGTGGGAAAAAATGTGAAGGAATGAAATCGAATCGAGTGACTTGAAGGGTGAATGTGTGAAAAAGTCTGGATTGAAACTATACTTTACGCCGGCGTGTTGAAGACGCGACACGACGGACGTCCTTTACCTGTGACCTTGGTGGAGCTGGCGGAACTGGGTCTCCTCACCGAGCTCATCACCGTCCTCTTGCCACTGGGGGGCGCTTTGGAGGACGAGGAGGAGGAGGACCGGCCTCCGTCCACCGAGTCCTCGTCCTCAAAGTTCTTATCTGCAAGACAAGAGACGGATCGACCAATCAAAGGTTTATTCGCGTCGCCTGGACGTCGTAGAAAAACCAACTGGTGTGACGCCACCCTCCCTCAGAGTCTGTGGATCCGGCCTGAGCTCTAGTGCTGCGGTGGGCGTGTGTTTGCGAGACACTGCCCCCTGCAGCTTGGGAGTATAAAAGCCACACGCACTCTGTTGTGCGGATTCCCAGCGTCGCGTTCATGTGGGAAGTATAATCCAGCATTAAGCCCTAAATGCTGCGGCACGCCATTAAACTGGATTTATTATCTGTTCTCTACATCGCCGCACTACTTAACCTAGATTCCTATATTTATTTATTTATTTCACTTCATTCTTTAAACTCTATGCCTACGTACGCTGCTGGAGAAACACATTTTGTTTGGGCGGAAAGGACACGGAAATGACAATAAAGACCTTGAACCTTGATGAAGCTGCAGTTTTAATTCTTTTACTGTCCAAAATAAAAAAAAAGTCAGCTCAAATGACACACACTGACCTAAAAATACTGAAGATTGCAGCGGTTTCCCTTCGTTTCAGTGTGAAAAGAGACGACTAAACCATGGATACCTCATGCCTGTGTTACCATGGATGTCCACTAGGTGTCAGTATACACACTCTGACCACACAGGGAGCTGAATCTGCAGAAAGTGAGCTGTAATCCAAGGATTTCCTCTCCTAACGCTGCAATCTAGACCAAAAACCAGAAAAATCTGCAGGCGTCAAGGATCTAGAGGGAAACATTCTGCACGGCAGCAGATCTAAAATGGGTAAAAACAAAAGAAACGGGGTACGAAAACCAAGGTTCCCTGCTCCTTTTTTCCAACCTCCTGGTTCGCCCCGGGGATGGATGGCCGAGGGGCTCGGGCCTGCTTGCCCACTGCAGGCCTGCTGCAGACGGAGTCCATCTGATCGGTTATATAACAGAGGGAGGACTGCTGGAAATCACCGTTATGTCAGAAAAACAAACGGTGACTTATGTGTGGATGTCATCTGCTCAATTTACACCAGTTTCTCAATCACTGGCATTCAACTGACAGACCCTATATTAAGCTCTCTGCAAGGCAGTACATTTCCTGTGTGTGTGTGTGAGAGATGATCAAAGGGTTTTTTCCTGAGGAAACACATCCCTCCCTCCCTCCCTCCCTCCCTCCCTCCCTCCCTCCCTCTTTCTAGCACTTTCCTTCGAGGAGCAGCTCCACGATACGCCTCCCCCCCTGCACCCACGTTGGAACAGAAGCGCTTGTGTCGCACTAAATCCGCCACACAAAACGGTGCTTTGGGGGGAGGCCGTGAATCCCGAACGCCGAGTCCCACCCTCGCAGCTCAGAGGAACGATTTGTCCCCCCCCCCCCCCCCGTTGAAGGAGCGGCGGAAAAGAAACGCCGGTTCTGCTCGGAGATGAAATTGGACGGGTGTGACGGAGCCGAAGGTGACCGGCTCGGCTAAAGATGGACCTGCAGTGTCCGCAATGTTTATGTAATGGCGGGGGGGGGGGGGGGTGCTTGCGCACACACAAAAACAAGCAGAAAGCCCTGGGAGCACCGCCAACAGCGGAGGCTTTCTGTGATTGTCGAAGAAACTGAAAAGCCATTGGTTGAAGAGGCTGTATGTGGAACAGTCCTTCCTTCTCTCAGTTTGTTTTCTTTAAGTCGCGGCTGAAGGTTGTATGGATATAAATACCGTCTGTGTTTGAAGCTTCATTTTGCACGACACCGCGGTCTGCTGTACGCGAGACAGACTTGAGGAGCCGTTTACGCCAGAAGAATCTGCTTTTTTTTTCCATTTCTAGTTCAGAAATCCACAGGAACACGGGTAAAACTGAAACACTGGGTTTTTTTACATGTCGTGTGGACAGTGTGCAACAAGAAAATTAAAAGCACTCTGGAAGCCATTTTCAGAATGGAAATATATGACTGTACAGCACTGCTTTAGAGACAAATAGATCCCAGAGATCCCGGGTGGAGACCGTGGGGGGGGGTCCACCTGACCCGAGTCCGTCAAATTCGATGTGCAAAGATGAAGCCCCGTTCCTAGAACATCTTCACGGGAAAACTATACGCTTTTCTAGCATTTTGCTAACGTAGCAACAGCCTGTAATAAACATCGTTTTTGAAGTTGGCTTCCAGAGTGCAACACTTTTTAATCACCCCCCTGTTTTGGCGGAGAAGCAACTTGTTTGAAGCACATGGTGCACCTGGTGCTCTCGGTGGGGTTTCTGCTCATGTGCCGACAGGTCGACGATAAACAAGGGCCGATTCTGATGCTCGCTCTTTGGAGTTCAACAGCTCTTCTCCAAACAAAGTGGAGCAAACGTCTCACATGTCTCAGCAGCCCGACGGTGGACAAAGCCCTGAATTCTCTGCATCCCACAACAGGATAGACTTTTCTTGCAGAACCTTGCAAGTCCTGGGCCATGGCGCGCTGTCCAGCCTCTGGTTGGGTCTGGAAGATGGTCCGGCTTTTTCTGTCCCTCTCAAACTGATGATGGTGCTGCGATGGAACTGGTTGCTCTCAAGGGCAAGGGATCAGTGGTCTTCCTCTTGATGCTGCCACAAGTATAGGCGGCTCTGAGGATGAAGTTGCTTGCCTCCATTTCTCCATTATCTCCTCCCTGAGGTTGAAGGCTTACTCCTGGACGGTCTACCTACCGTAAGGGCTAATGTAGCGCCCTGCACCGGATCAGACGGTGTCCATTTTCGCTGATGCTCTGGTCTCTGACTTTAGAGCACTTGTACTCTTCGGAGAGACTCGTGAAAGGCAGTTGAAGGACGTCTTTGCCATTGAGACCAGGAGATAATGGACCATTTTCTATAGTGGAGCTGCTGTAGGTTTAGACGGGCTTGGCCTGCACTCACTCGCTCTCTCATGCTGCCCTGACCCATAGTGGATCTCTGTGTTGTCTGTCCGCCCTATCCTCTTCTCTTCTTCCAATTCCCTCCCCAATAAGAACAGCAGAAAGCAGTCCCCTCTTAGCCTGCTTCTGCAAAGGCTTCTTTCGTAAAAAAAGAAATGGGAGTTTTCCCCTTTCTGCAGTTACTTGTCAAGTGTAAATGTTGGGTTTACTCCGCAATAGGACCTTGAAACGACTGTTGTATTTGAGCGGTATAAATCAAATGGAATTGAAACCATCACGACTCGAATTTCGAAAATTCCATGTCACATCCTGGAATGTGGCAACTCCACATAACATTTCGGGACAAGCCCGTACCCAAATGAAGAAACAAGTGAATGGCTCACGATACAAATCCTGCGTATTATAGCAAAGCATTCGGAAGTGCACACTGGCAGTTTGAAGCTCTTGGGCAATGCTGGATCCAAGGGTTGGCCTGGATCACATAACCCCCCCCCCCCCCCCCCAACCAGAGGCTCTAAAAGGGAGACAAAGCTGCTCCCACCGTTGCAAAAAGAGGAGCCTTTACAGAGCCGCCCCGAATAGTTTGAGACATAAAAAAAAAGAAGTGCGTCAGGTGCGTCCGTTTCCACCTCCACCTGCTTTACTATCGAGCGACTGAGTCAGAAACCTCAGAGGACCGAAATGGTACAAATCGAAAGGAAAGAAAAACCTTACGTAATAGTTTAAAGGGGCAGGATTTGTGCCCCGCGAGGAGGACGGATCATCTCCCGAGCAGTGCATGCAGAGCGTAAAGGAGGAGAAGAAGAAGAAGAAGAAGAAAAAATGAAATAACCCACCTTCTCCAGCTGTCATGGTGCAAAGCTGCTTCCACGCACGGCTGATCGCTCTGTTTACCTCCTGCCGAATGCTACAGAAATGGCTGCTTTGTGCTGCTCGCTCACCCTGCCTATTCTATTTATCCCTCCACAATCTCTCTCTTTTACTCCCCCCCCCCTTCTCTCCTCGCCTGGGCTACAGTCAGAAGAAGAAGAACATGCCTCCATCTCACTTTAACTTCAAATGCCATAGATTAACACCCTTGTTTTTATTAGCACACTTTAGATCAGTGTTTTTCAACCTTTTTTTGAGCCGAGGCACACTTTCTTCTTTAGAAAAATCTGGAGGCACACCACCACCCGAAAATGGTAAAATTTTAAACTCTGTAGCCTCTATTAACAATATAAAGTCATTCTCATCAAAGGTTTATCAACAGGAATCAAATAAATACAGAAAAAAAGTATTTCCCAATTTCTTTTTTTTTTAATTTTGACTCCCTCAGTGTGAAACCTGGACCTGATGGATGAAGAGCTGAGATCCTAGTTCACATTCTTCCTTTTCAAAAACTTCTCCATCACTGTCACTGACACAGTACTTTGATACAAGATGGTAGCAGGAGGTGGAGATTAACCACACTGACGTCTTTCAGTTTCGACTTCAACGGCAAAGTTCGGTGCTGACATCTATTGGCGAAGAGTATTTATACATGACAACACAAATGTTTTTTTAGAATTTTTCCCACGGCACACCTGACTAGATCTCGCGGAAACACCAGTGGTTGAAAAACACTGATTTAGAGGATGCGTGCTAATCATTTATATGTTTGTCCCCGGGAACTCGAGGTCCCGTTTTATTTACAAGTGGAAAAACAGTGAACTTTCATTGTATTTTGGCTGTTCTTGTACGAGTGCTGACACACACACACCTCCGTCTCCTTCATATTTAATATTTAGCTGTTTTCATGGCCTCCTCCCAATAACTCTGTAATTCCTCTGCCGACCTTGGCGGGTGCAACGCAAAAACTCTGTGGTAATAAATGACATAATTATATAGATACCTTCAAGATCGATTAGCTGTAAATGAGGGCTGGGTGATTTGACATAAAAGCATTTTTTTAAATCTATGCATTTTTTTGAAAGAAAGATAAAAATCTATGCATTTTTTTAAAAGAAAAATTTGAGTTTCTATCAAATTTTCTTTTTTACTCAATGCACTTTAAAATGACTACAGACATCAGATATATTGTCAAAAGTGCAACTTTATCACTGTGATTGTCCTTGGAGTGAAAACTGCATACAAACAATCCCAAAACAAATAGTGAATGAGGCTCAATAAATTGATAATAAATAAGACATTATTGATAATAACAAAAACTCTTTGCTGAATAAATATCGTGTTTAGCTACAAATTCGATAAATCGCTGGAATTGATTTTTTTTATGCTTGTTGTTTCGCATGTGTTCCTTTGGAGGAAAAATGCTTTTTTATCCCCCCCCCGTATGTGATGGATGACATTAACTCCTCGTTGCTCATTTCCACACTATATAAAGCCTCGTTTCTCATGAGTGCACCTCGCCTCTGTACACGGAGTTCAATCCAAGACTGTTTGCATAACTGTGAAACCGAGCCAGAGGCCGCCGATGTTCAACATGAACAGCGGGCATTCTTCTCAGCTGGGGGGGGGGAGGGAGTCGGGGGGGTTAAATTTAAATGAGTCGTCATCCCAGTCAATTTCAGTGCAGCTGTGAAAGCCAGCCGCGGAGCCAAGCAGCTGATGGTGATGGATACAATGACGGGACTATCAAACAACTGCGAGGAACGACTCACTTTCAACAAAGCGGTGCAAATAAAGAGATGACCGAATGGATGGAAGGAAGAAACCTAATTATTTATCTCGGGGGGGGGGGGGGGGGGCAACAGAGCAACGGACCGAACCACGGAGTGAGGACCGCACATCCCTTCTCAAGTTGACAAAATTTTTGGTTGTCGGAACACTTTTTTATTCTGTGACGTTCCAATTCCAAGACATAACATATTTATATATTATAATACTGCTTAACATTCTGGTTTTTAGTTCACTTTAAGGCAGGGGTGTCAAACATGAGGCCCAGGGGCCAGAACCGGCCCGCCAGAGGATCTAATCCAGCCGCCATGTCAATTTTTTTTTAAGTATGAATATGAAAACTGATAGAGGCTGATCTAAAAACACTAGATCGGCAAAAAACGGCATTCAAAACGGCCCTTGGTCAGAATTTATTAATGCATCTGTGGAGGTCACACAACGCAACACCTTTCACAATAAAACAACGAGTCCAACTTATGTGAATTGATATTTAGACACGTAAACTCAAAATAATTTCCAGATGATGACAAATTGTTTTAATCCTGAATAAAAAATACGATCTCCAGATCCAGGTGACTGAGGGTTTTGTTTTTGCAAATATAATATCTGATTTCCTTTAATATGTATATTTCAGAATAGACTGGCAAATTCTCGCAGTTACAAAAGGATCAAAAGAAGGAAAGACTTTGACATTTGTCCATATCTGCAGTTTAATATGTTGTGTTTGACTTGTTGGCCCTCCAGAGGTCAGATCAGGTTGATGTGGCCCCTCAACTGAAATCAGTTTGACGCCCCTGCTTTAAGGTCTGTTAAGTTGTTACTACAACATTTTGACGACAGGAACTGGGATACGGCGCTCTGGTTTTTTGGGGGGTTTTACACTTAAAACACTGATTTAAACATTCAGAGGAAACGTGGATTGTCAAACCATTGGAATTGTGCGATCCAGTAAAAGTCCATTTAGCTTCACTAATTAAAGCGGAGGTAACCGGTCGGACGTCGAGATAAATCTGAATGTCTTTTCGCTCCCCACAGAGGAAATGTGATTTCTCTACGCTGAAGCTACAAACAACCCGGATGACACTGTCACGTCTTCCTCCGGGGAGCGATTACGCAACGCCTCGCAGGCCGGGAGGCTCTCCGCCACCTGTATTTACAAAGTGTCACCGCCAGAAACACAAGGCGTCTGTTGAACAGTAAGATATGTGAGTGAAACAAACACGAGCCTGCTGGAAGGCGCTTCCACACAAAGCTGGGATTCAGAGAGGCAACTTCTTTTCCTGTCCGCTTTTTGCCATCGTCTCGGGAAAATCAGCTGTGAGGAGTCATTGAGCGTGATTCTACCCCCCCTCAAAAAAAGAATTATAGTAATAATACGTATCAGTTTATACAATGAGCTGAAATGAGACGCCCTTTGCTTCCCGCAGCACTCTGGATGTTAGCGTTTAGCATTTTCCCTGCACCGTGAATTCAGACTCAACATCTTCCAGAAACTTCTTGAAGCTTTAAAAGCTTCGAGTGAAGAGAAGCAGACCTTTGAGCTCATTGTGGCGAAGAGCTGTGTTTCTTCAACATTCCAAACCAGCCCGAGCATGGCTAGCTAGCAGCCAATAGCAACCAGCAGCCAATAACAGCAACCAATAACAGCAACCAGCAACCAGCATCAAATAACAGCAACCAATACCAGCAACCAGCAGCCAATAACAGCAACCAGCAACCAGTAGCCAATAACAGCAACCAGCAACCAGCAGCTAATAACAGTAACCAGCAACCAGCAGCCAATAACAGCAACCAGCAACCAATAACAGCAACCAGCATCCAATAACAGCAACCAGCAGCCAATAACAGCAACCAGCAACCAATAACAGCAACCAGCAGCTAATAACAGCAACCAGCATCCAATAACAGCAACCAGCAACCAATAACAGCAACCAGCAACCAATACCAGCAACCAATACCAGCAACCAGCATCCAATAACAGCAACCAGCAACCAGCAACCAATAACAGCAACCAGCAACCAATAACAGCAACCAGCAACCAATACCAGCAACCAATACCAGCAACCAGCATCCAATAACAGCAACCAGCAACCAGCAACCAATAACAGCAACCAGCAACCAGCATCCAGCAGGTTAACAAGCAAAGTGGATAAAACATGTATCAAGAGATACGTGTGGTGGAACTAGTGAGGGAGCAGATGTTGAAAACTGTTGTAGGTACTGGGTGGAAAAGAACAATTCCTAAAACGCTGAGCACATTCAATTTGATGTCAATCAAGCGTCCATGAAATACACATCATTTCTTGCACTGCAGTCATCATCCTCACTAGATCGCGAGAGGAAAAGTATAAAGTGTATATTAGAATCCCGAGAATAACCAGGATTCCAGTTTCCAGTGCAGCCAACGCCACATCTCAGATTGCAGCCTGACCATCATGCCTCGATCAGTTAGCGCCACTAGCATTAGCTTGTGCAGCCGCCGTCGCTCTGTGCAACGCCAACTCAGCAAACCATCATCTCAGGAGCTGCTTGGCATTGAATATTCACGGTGACATGTAAGCTGATGTGAGGCACATCTGCACAAACAACACCCGGCGGCTCATGGTGGGAATATCCTGTGCACATTTGAATAAATTAGCCTTCCGCCTCCCGCGAAGAAAACTAATCTGTGGGAGCTGCAGGGTCTCCATCTGGTCCTCCATCCTTTCCTTTCACACACACACACACACACACACACACACACACACACACACACACACACACACACACACACACACACACACACACACACACCGACTCACCCGAGCCGGAGGACGTGATCATGTTCCCAGATCTTTGGACTTCGTCGAATTTACTGAAGATGACATTCAACCTGTGAGAGAGAGAGAGAGAGAGAGAGAGAGAGAGAGAGAGAGAGAGAGAGAGAGAGAGAGAGAGAGAGAGAGCACAGGAGCAGCGGTTACCGAGACGACGAAGACGAACGTGACTCTACAGTGGCAAAACTAAGACGTGACTGAAAATGGTCCAGTATTTGGGTAAAACGTCTTTTATCATTAAAGAAACATGGCAATTTTGTTTGGTTTCTTAAAGAACCTGTCACTTTAAATATTGCTTTTTTTTTTTAAAACGGGCATAAAAATGACTGGTTTTCAATCTCTTTTGGTCATAAAAGTCGGTGAAGATGAGCTGTGTGTGTGTGTGGGTGTGTGTGTGTGTGTGTGTGTCAGTACACGGTACAGGTTTGAGGCACACGGCGACGGGCTGGCGTACCGTGACTGAGGCAGACCCTTCTTGCTGAGATCCAGCCTCACCCGCTCTCCCACGTGCCGGTAGATCTCCACCAGGCAGCTCATGGCTCCGTCGCGCACCTGACGAAACGACACGACGACGACACCGTGGTCACAGACTGGATCAACAGACACAGATCCTTCACCACGGCGACTGGCGCGACGGGGATTACCTGACTGGTGGGGTCTCCGAGGAGGTTACAGATGTGAGGGACGATTTTACTGAGGGTCAGGCCTTGTGCTCCGTATCTGGAAGAGGAGGGTGGGAAAAAAAAAAAAACGTTTCCCTGTATTTACTGACCTGCCTGTTAATGGATGTCTGACATGGCGTTAATCAATATACAGGTATGGATGAACACAGTTAGTGTGACATGAAAGCAGACTTTGACTGCCCCCTGGTGGCCGTTTCGCCTCAAACGCCAAACTTTAGCCTTAAATGAAGGAGTTCAAGGAGATTTTATTGTGTTGGTGTGTGTGTGTGTGTGTGTGTGTGTGTGTGTGTGTGTGTGTGTGTGTGTGTGTGTGTGTGTGTGTGTGTGTGTGTGTGTGTGTGTGTGTGTGTGTGGACCATACATGGTGTCAAGTTACACCGATGGGATGGAGGCGCTGGACTCACGTGCTCAACGTGGCGACAAGGCAAAGGCACACTCCTTCTCTGGTCCGGTTGTTTTTATGCTTGAAGCCCCCCAGCATGCGGTCCCACACGTACTGCAACGACACGCACGCCAGTTCACATCGGAAGCTTCAAGCACCAACTTTTACCTCACCGACGCCTCGTCAGGTCTGCGTGTGGCGTGTGGCGTCCATACCTGTGGCGTGGCGACTTGCTCCATGACCTTTAACAGCAGGGTTTGGTCTTGGTCTCGGACTTGGTCTTTGGCATCGCCCAGTCGGTCGATGAGGCTGGGCAGAACTGAGCCGGGAGGAACCGGGAGGAACCGGGAGGGAGGGGCGGGGGGGATCATTCACCACAGAACAAACAAAAACAAAAAAAAACACAACGATCCGGATCAGATATATGAAGCCGTGAGTCAGAGTTGTTCTTTTACTTCCCCAAAATCTCAGGAGAGGAGAGCTGTGGGTGGAATAAATATCCCCGCCAGCATTTCACGTCCAGTTAGGAAATACCTCGAGAAGGTGAAGCGCTTCCCGCAGCTCCTTCGGCTTCGTTTAAGTGTCTTGTTATTATGCCGCTCATGTACAACGTGTCTGCGTCGACAAACGATCAACCAATCTTCCTCGTGTCGGGAGTGAACGTGTGAATCCGGCAGGTTGTTTGTGGCCATTGTGCCGTTGTGCTTGTACATTTTGCCTCTCGCTCCAACAACACAACTACTGTTACAGTAAACGTGGTGCTCCTGTATGGGTGTGAAGCTCCTCCCCCCGACGGACACGTCACATGACCTCCACCGAGACATTTAGTGACAAAACGATCGCCGTCCATTTATTTGTGGAGAGAAAAGCAACCTTTTCCACCAATAAGAGGTTCCCCTGTTCTGCAGAGACATTCACTGTATGCTGCGTGTAGGAGATAAAAAAAAAAAAAACCCGTGCTCCTCACCTGTTCCCACATGGGCCCTGAATCTCTCCTGCAGTCTGGTCACGACCGCAGACAGGAGGTCCAATCCGAGCAGCGCCACCTAGTGGACACACAGTATAGCGTTTCAAAACAAATAAGCAACAAGACACTGTTCACGGTTTCTTTTTTAAATAAAAACATCCGACACATAATTCATTTTGTGAGAGACGGTCCCAGTCACGTCTACAGGACGTCAGCAGCAGTGCGTTGTGGGTAAAGATGACGCCTCGGGGGGGTTTTGAAGCTGCCGCCACCGATTAAAGGGAATAAGAAGCAGCCTTATATATATATATATATATATATATATATATATATATATATATATATATATATATATATATATATATATATATATATGACATGTTTCCTCGTCGTGGCGTGACAGAGCTGCTCAGTGCTAAAAACAACAAGTCCAACACACAGGCACTGCCACACACAATAAAAAAAAAACAATATGTCAAAAAAATATTCTATATGTACAGTGAGGGCGGAAGCTCTGTCGCCACCTGGTGGACAAACTAGTAAAACACTCATAAATCAAGTTAATCGATTCAGATTTTATGTTTCTGTTTACAACATCATGTAGCGCAGCTTTAATGCACATTTAATCCGATTAATGATTCATTTTATATGAAGAAAGATCAGATGTTTAAAGTTGATATGGAAAAAAAAACAACATGATTAATGGTTAAAATGCTACGTTGATTTTACTTGACGCCGAGTCGAGGCTTTGTAGACTCGGGCTAAAAGACGCAGCGGGTGAAGGTACATGTGACACGGTCACGCCCCAACAATCACGCCACTATTGGATTAAGATCCATAAGTACGTTGTCAATGTCATCAAAAGGCAATTTGTGCTCCGTCCAAAACGGAATATTCCCCGGGGGGGAGTGCACAGTTACTGTCTGGTCTCCCGCAATCGCCGCAATATTGGACGCTATTATGATTGGTCGACGGATCTTCCCCCAGGAAACCTGGAGAACCTTTGGTTCAGGACTGAAGAATTGTCGTATAGGACACTGGACAGAACAGAGAAATATGGTTTTAAGCGAGTTGTGGGAGGGATGTAGGTGTCTGGGCGCTGATGGTTTGTACATTTGTACAAATATTTTATATGTAAGTCACATATTTCAACAAGGGACAGTGAAAAGGCTCAGTGGACTTTGTGTCCTCCGCCACTCTGGAGTCGGAGGTCGTCTGTCTCCAGCAGACGTCCATATCGTTCAGCATCACGCTGTCGCCGCGCTATTTATATGCCGACACAGAAATCAGACTGAGTGTCGCACACTTTGTCACATAATCAATCGGTGCTACCCAGCGCTCTGTATTATTTCAAAATGAGAGTCTGACATGGGAACATCGTGCTGCTGACTCAGTATAGAAATGGCTCACGAAGAAAACACGCCAGGATCAAGCCGGAGGACGCATCCTCAGCACTTCAGGACGGTTTTATGACCACTGACTGGTGTGGGGTAGGGGTGGGGGGCTGAGGGGTTCCAGTCAGCATCCTCACAGGGTGATCAGACTGATGTTGAGGCACATGTGTACAGAGGATGTCAGTGGAATTCAGAAATCCCCCGCATGTGGCAACGGAAAACCTTGAATGACCGCAGACGACGGCATGAGAGACACCAAACAGCTCGGATCCAATTCCAGATTCCCGAACAAAACATCTACTCTGAATGTTCCGTTGCACCCAAAAGGTAATTTGGGGACTAACAGACATGTTATTCTGCCTCTGTCGTTTGTGTTTTGGTGTCTCGGAGCTTTCACGCTACTGTCCCGGAGCGAGCACCGGGGAACCACGGGATGAGCTGTGACGCCAGCGGAGGGGCTCATGAGTCCTGTTTGCCACAGGCAGGTAGCTAAAAACAGCCGCAGATCAAGAGATCATACTCGGAAAACACTGCCGGACCGAGAGATTGATAAACGATGGTGAAAAGAGGCTCTATAAGGGCGGTCAAGTTCAGGAAGAGGTGGGTTCCAAACCGGGGTCTTCTTTCCCTCCGAGACCGGGTTGATTTGAGCTTTATTGTCGGAACGCGTAGAACACAGTTAAGACGCAGAGGCGTCATCCCTACGCTGCCCTCCGCACACGCCAGAGACAATAGAGACGAGTGTCGCTCCGCCAGCCGACGGGGATCTTAATCGGAGTGGCGGCCATGAACTCCCGGAGGCTGACGGCTGACTCACGCTGATGCTGTGTTCAGACATTCGTCGTCCCATTTTACGATGATGGAGCAAATCTAACTAGACCAACCTCAAGACTCTACCTCTGATGAATTGTTTCCCCTCAACTGCCATAGCACACGGCACACGACACGCAATGGTCCTTTCACATTAAAAGCAGCTGCTCCCAGAGCAAGGTGGAGGGTCAGAAATCAAACTACCCTGAAAAAGTGTCGGATTTAGTGTCGAACAAAAAAGTACATTTCAGCATGAAAAATCTGTCACGGTAATATCTGTCGTGGATTAAAATCGGAGGTCTTGTGTAGCACAGTGGGGCGGGTTTGTGAACCACTGACCCCCCCCCCCCATTCTCCCATATTTAATAACTGGTCAATCGTGTAACAAGATGCTGAGTTTTTAATGTAATAAACTTATTATTACATTATAGGGGAAGCCAAAATAGCTTAATAGGAGAAAACCTATCAAAGCCTCAGTTTGAATGTTTCTTTCAGCAGGACATCTCCCTTTACATTCTCATTTATTAATATATTGAAATATAAACCGGTGTCAGAAATGGCGCCGCAGGCTTTTATATTGGAGCTGCACATCCCCACCTGCAACCGAGACTGATCTGATGAGGATTTCTTCTTGTTAATGGGTTAAAAAGCTGCTCTGTGCCTATATTGGTCAGCCTCTCTCCTGTCAATGTACCACCGCCTCTGGTCAATCGTGTGTTTGATCGGCAATCGGACACAAACGACAAGCATCTGAAGTCCAGGCTGACAGGAAGTGATCCAACAGCAGAGGAGGGTTCGTCCCTGTAGTCCCGTGTGACCTCTGGCAGGATAGATACTATAAATCCCAGCACACACACACGCTGGAAGTCCAGGTGAACCGCGAGCTTGACATTTCAGAAGCGGCGGTGGCTGCCGCTAATCTTTTAACTTCCGAGTCGTATCTTTGTTTGGCAAGTACACAAAGCCGACCATTGCACAAGTGGCTCATAAAAAAAAAAGAAAAGGTTGAAGGTTGTGTGCAGAGCTCAGATCTGCTGTGTAGAAATATAACTCTTGCGTACAGACTGTTCCAGAGTTTCCCCCTCAAAGACACAACACAAACTCCTCATACCGGCGCTCAGCTGATCGCCGCCCGCAGCCTCGGTTGTCAGGGTCGGACACAAATAATGGCCCAGCTGACGCCAACCTCAAAGAGGCTAATGTGCTACGACTTCTTCCTTCAAGGAGTCGGAGCGAGTTGAACTCAGTGTTTACTGAACCGAGCCGATCCATCTCCAGGTGGTAACAACCTCCCTCCACTGTGTCACACTTGTCTTCAGTTGTACGGCTGGTCATATGACCTAGATATGAAAATATACCATACTATATATGGTATATTTATATATATATATACACGCAACTGTATGACAAAAGACTACAGTAGCACAGAAAAACGCACAAATTTAGACTCTATTCTTGAGGAGAGTCTTTCCAGATCAACGTCAAATAGAAAACGCATGAGACCGAAGGACAAACAGTTTCATTTCTTAAAGTTTTGGATAAATTTGACTGAGATTGTTTTGAGTTTTTTTTAAACAGGTGGTTGACAGATCTCATGATGTATATTGTGACCGATGTAATTTATACTGCATTTACACTGTAAGTCTTGATGAGCAGTGTGGGGTTGCTGCCGAAATCAGATTTTTTACATGTGTTTTATCACGTGACCCGTATCTGATTCTCGAGAAGCACCACGCATGGACATTCGTTTTTCGCACTTAGTAAGAACAAACATGAGGGTACACAAATAATAGGTCAATATGAAGAGCACAGAAGTAGAACAAATGCAACAGGAAATGACAAAATGGAGTGCAGAACAGTGATAATTCATTTATGACAGAATATATACCAGTTACAAAAGAGTTTTAGGAAATTAAGTCAACTAAATGAAGCTAATGACTATATATATTAAATATATATAGTCATATATAGCACAATAATATCAATTAGCAGTTTCAGGGCCAAAAAAAGTTTGTAAATCTTCAAAAGCAAAATCAATTTTTGCTCATTTAGTAAACCGAGCGGCTAAACAGAGAGGGAGATTTCAGAATAGAGATTTCAGCTCACGGAGAAAAGGAAGGAATGCAGGGTCTGTATTGGGAAATCTGTGTGAATGAAGCAGTAACTGTGGACCCAAAAAAACAAAACAAAATGGATGACGACATGTTTGAGGTTTAAGTCGTGGCGCCTGAGAAGCTGGCCAAACATCGCCAGGAATTTATTTGGAGAGAAAAGGAGGCAAAATGACCAATAAATAAAAACATTTTCTATTCAACGGTACCATGTTTCGGTACCGAAAAGGCACCGTGTGACTGAGGGAGTGGAAGAGAAGGGAATTTTACAAGAATACTTGTAATCTGAGGACGCTGTTGGAAGAACTTGACGATGTTTCAATACCAACAGTTGTTTTGATATATTTGTTAACTTTTATATATATTGAGAAATAACTTAAATTGACATTTTTTTCATCATTTATTACCACATAAACACATAAATGACACTCATCCCTGCACTTTACACCAAAATGTGACATGGAGTTCCACAGGGTTCTGTCTTAGGCCCTATACTTTTCACAAATACACGTTTCCTGTGGGGAATATTATCAGGAAACACTCCATCAACTTCCGTCGCTATGCAGATGATACACAGATCTATTTATCTATGAAACCAGGTGATACTGATCAACTTCTTTAAACTAGAAGCTGAATTGAATTAAGGATGAGACGTCAAGTTACTTAAACACAGAATTCGTTTTTTTGCACATGGCAGAAATATTCCCTCCACTAACAGTTATCCAAAATAAAAATGTTAAAAGAAAAAAAAATCCTCATAAAATGCAGTGAAATGTGAATCTGTGTACAGGTAGGAACCACGCGAGCTACTTTAGACGTCGGCTAATAGCGGGAAAATGTCAAGCATCCAGCATGAAAAGGGCAAAATTAATTGCTGAAAGGAGCTCCTTAACGCCTCCATATCACAAAAAAAAACAAAAGTGTGACACCGCTCAGTAGCTGCTGGGTGTGGCGATGTGTACAGGAAGTAGCAGCTCCTCTCTATGTGGTCCTGTTTCTGCAGGTGCCGCCTTCCAGGTACCCAATTATCTGTGTTGAACAGCCTCTTTAAGCTCCTGGCAGCTTTCACAATCATAAAAAACACTTTTTTAATATTACTTTTTTCTCTTATTGAGCATTTTGAGGCGACAAACTCTCAGTGGCAAGGATTTTATTTTATTATGTCATAAAGATCGCTTCAAACACCCCGTCGCAAGTGGGCGGGAACGATCCAGGCACCAATCAGGCTATTGTAAAAAAAAAATTAGGCAGGTCATTTTCCAAGAGATCTGATTGGTCGGGAGACTTTCATTCTCTCAAACATCAGAGCACCGGGACGATTTATCCTGGCGTCGCGGCACGGAGATCCCAGGGTTAATCCTGAAGTTACCGCGAGAAAAAGAAAATCCCGGGTCGTTACGTCGGCCCCCCACCCCACCGAGGTTTGATTTGTTGAGGTCGATCCTCGTGTTAAATGTGGTCTCTTCTATCGGTGAACCTTTGAAACACTTTGCGGCGGCCCCGCGGCTGCAGGGCGAAGGCAGATCTCGTCAGACCACATCCTGTCTGCGTGTGATAAAGCGTTTCGACGGGGAGGAGAGCCGGAGGGCCACGAGGGTCAAACCTCCAGAGGCCGACGGTCAACAACGCACACGGATCAAGAAAGAGAACGTGGGGGAATTCAAAACACTCAACGGGCGCCGAGGCTGTTAATTAATGTCAATAATGTGTGCGGCGGAGCGGAGGAGGACCAGCGGAGACGTACGATCTCTGTGGGAACAAGTGTCGGTAAAGACACTGTCAAAGGCGTAACAGAGCGGAGAGGTCGACGCGGAGACGCCTGCAGTGGCACACACCGTCAGCTTCATGTCCTCTCAAACCGCGTATAAAAATTTACCTTGAAGTTGCTGGAGTTGACCCAGGAGCTGGCGATGCCGTCCACCATCTTGTCCAGCGCCGTCTGGTCCTGCTCCAGGTCGGGGGACTTCTCTTTGTCCAGGATGTAGTCGATGACCTCCTGGCCCACCTGCTGCCGTCGGCCCACGTCCTTCTGCAGGACCAGGGCCAGGCAGTTCTCCATGCTGGGCTCCATCATCCCGCCCCCCAGGGGTCAACAACCCCACCTCGCCCCCTCCTCCCCTAGTCTGACTGACTGGCTGCGAGTGGCGAACAAGAGGAGTTCCACTCCGCGGGTATATGTGATGAGGTGGAGAGAAAAAAAAAAAAAAGGGTGGGGGGGGGTGGGATTGACTGCCTGTATTTTGATCCCTGAGGTCAGACCTCCTTCCTGTTCCAGCTGCTAGCGTGCTGGCAGGCTGGCGGCCGTGCCCTGGTGGGAGGATGGACGGCTCAGGGAATGGCAGCAATGCAGCATGTGTGAGTCAGGACAGCAGCTGGGGAACGTTTACCACCAGCCCCCCCTGCCCCGCCTCGCCCCCCCCCTCCTTCCTCCTCCTCTTCACCGAGGCGTCCGAGCCAAAACCGCTGCAGCCGGAGACGAAGAGGTGATTTGGGGGCGAGTGGACAGGATGTCGGCGGACGGATGGCGAGGGCTAGCTCAGAGCGCTAGCGTGGAGAGTTTCAGATGGAGGCCTGGGTTACCCTGGAGGAACAAGAAAAACAGAATCACAACAGAACCAGGTCAATAATTTATCTAAGTTATAAACAGATCCAAGAAAATTAAAAAAGGTGCAGAATGTAGGATGTAAAAATGAAAAATACCACCATTAGTACCAATGCAAGTTTCAGCGCTCGGTTATTGGAAACAACTTCAAGAAACCCTGAAATAAATTGTAATTCCAAATAAATTAAACTACGTCCGCGTTTCTACGTACCCAGTTTAAAAAAAATTTAAACGGATATTTCAATCTTTACATTTAAAAAAATTAAAAAATAAAAATTCTTCATTTACACTGACCCACATATGCAGCTGCTATGAGCATGCCAAACCTGTAGGGGGCAGTGTAGCAAGAAGAATGAAGTCATGAAAGCCAATCAGAATCCTGGAAAAAAAATCACGAATTGTGACGTAAATATCCGCCTACCCACCTTTAAATGCAACCGGAGACACGGATTTTATCCTCCACTGTTTACAGGAATCATCGTTTTCGGCAAGTCGTAGCTGCGTTTATGTGTAAATACGCGGCCCTAACACAGAGAAACATCTCAGTTTTTTCTTTCAGATACCCAGGTACGTGTAAACGTGACCCAAGTACAGATCTCACTGCAGTGGTATCATTCCATATCGATATATTATTTGGATCAATCCGCTCACCACGACATGATAATAGTCATGCTAGGGAAATAGTGAAAACAGCAAGGTGTTATATTATCTAATATGTAAACATTCCGATAGCTATGTATTCATTGATTAACATTTCAAGTTAATTTTACAAGAAATCCTGCCGAGATTAAATTGAATTAATTGACGATTTAAATGGTAACAACACTGATTCCACTGATCGCCCTCATGCAGTGTCATGTTTTCTGAACCGCCCGTTCAACCCGCTGTCTTTCCGCCGTCTCAGGCAGAGGCAAACGTTTACAAAACGCCCCCAGTCACCTGCCCAGGTTGAGAGTCAACCACCCCATCGCCCGCATTCTCAGGTATGTCAACAGCAGTGGTGTAGATCTGATTTCTGATTGGCTGGTTGGAGCAACACACTTTTTTTTTAAATGGAAACAAGCCAGGGTGAGAGAGAAAACAGACTTTCTTCACTTCTGGGGCGTCGTTCCAGGTATTGGCTGGGGTGGGGGGATTATTACTGTTTAATAAACCATTAGAAAGTGAATTATGCACAATATGACCCCTTTAACATACACTGACACTTGTCTTGTCTGCAGCTTTCGCCTCCACTGAACCTACTGCCAGCCGTCAAGTGTCTTCCATCTGGTGGGACAGTTGAAGTGGATGGAATCGTCTCAACAGCAGGATCACTGTTCAGCGCCGCCGCTGACAATAAGGATGCTCAAAACTAACAAATGGCGTGGAGGTCAGTGGTGGAGGACAGTTCTGGAAGCTCCGACATGTAGACAAGTATCACAACCAAGATGTGCCTTGAACTTGTCAATAGTAAACAATTAATTAATGTATCAGTTAAACATTTATATATTGAGATGGCTTTTGTTGTTGTTGTTGCGTGCATATCAAATAACTGAAACTTTAAAAGCTCTAGCTTCAGTAAAAGGTCGTGCTTTAGTGTTTTGATTCATTTCATCCGTTCTGTGCCAACATTAGTCACCGGTCCCGCCTTGTATACATCGATATTTAAATGTGCTCGTTTAATTTTGACCCTGTGTTATTTGACATTTGGCTTGTTTTTCGATTATTTATTCTGCTGTGTTCAGCAATGCTTTTAAAATGAACCACAATAAAAATAAACAATAAAAAAAAAAAAAAAACTCGTCAAAAACACTTTCAGCTTGTGGGCAGGTGAATGTGTCCCGTCATCTCACACACACACACACACACACACACACCCACACCCACACACAGACACACACACACACACAGATGTGTTAGCTTAGCTTGTTAGCTCAGACCATCCCTGACAGCTCCCACACCCCCGACAAACACCCTCCCACAGCCCCCTCACCTATTCCACTGGTCGAAGGGGGTGTAAAGTGAATAAAAGCTAATATATATATATATAAAATAAAATGATAAATCAAAAAAAAGAGAAAAAACCTCGCTCTCCTTCCTTGTTTGAGCGGAGCCCTTCCTTTCAATGGAGCGTCACTCCGCGGCACAAAGGGAGGAAAATCAGCCGGGAGCCGCGGCTACATCCCCCCCCCCCCCGGGTTTCCACTCACCATATCCCGGAGATCTGTCGCGGCTCCTCTGGAGGCTCAGCTGGGGTTTTGTTTTTTGTTTTTTAGTCGCGGGGGAAAGAGCGCTGTCCACGGCCTGAAAAAGCTCTCCTCTCCGGTTCTTTTCTCTCTCTCTCTCTCTCTCTCCACCCGGAATGCTGCCTGCAGGACAAGAAGGGATCGTCGCGCGCATGCGCACCAGAGGCCGGGATGATGTTGGCACTTGGAGGATTGTCGCATGGCAAGGCTGCGCGAGCGCGCGCATGCACACATGGACGTTAACGTTAATGACGTTTTTGACACATTTCGAAGAAATATTTATATATTTTTTTTACAGATATTCAGTTTATATATTTTTTTTTTGTTTTGTTTTTAACGATGCAATTTTAAAGACATATTTATGGTGTTGACATATTAACTATTTTAAACATGATTTGGATCGCAATGATAAAAGAATAGTTGAAACATTTATAAATGTCTAGATTTTATATAGAAAGTATTTTATTTATCTAATTAGTCAGGAACTGATTTTTAAGGTGGGACTTGAAAGTCGAAAAAATTAGTAGCTGGGTGGACTTTGGAATCTTGTGATCTTGTCAGTTTGTTCTGGTCTAAATGCGGTGTGACAGTGGAAAAAAACATTTTTTTATAAGATGGTGAGTTAATAAAACACTGAAAACAAACTTTTGAACTTTCAGGGTTTTGTTGATGGCATGATGTGGAAATTGCATACATTTTCCTTACATTACAGTAAATGTATGTCTGACACAAAGATAAATCACTTCCTCCATTGCGTTTTAATATACACTCCACAACACAATTTAAACATTTTATTTTCTCGAGGTGTACGTCCCAGTGTACATTCTCGCATACAATATCAAAGAAGTGTGTTTACTAAGCAAAAACACAGTTAAATACTGCGACCTGGTGGCCGGCTGCTGTAATGAAACACTCAATCACCACATTCATGGTACAGGAAGTCAAAACTGAACATCGATTAAAAAATAAAGGTAACTTGAGGTTTCATTTACGGATAAGACTGGAAATTAAATGCACTTCCTCGTTGTGCATTCTCCTACGGTTGGCTCGGAAAGTGGGCGGGACTTTGACACACCCCTCCCCCTACGATCTCAGATTTCAGCACTGAGGAGCCGCGCGACGGGTCGCTGCCGCCGCCGCCTCCTCCTCCTCCTCCGCTCATCCAGTCTCGACGGCACCGGTCAGTTTGTTCGCATTACCCACAATCCCTGTGGCCTCCTGCAGAGGAGCCTCCCTCTGCACACAGTTCAGACCGCCCGAGTCCTCGTCGCAACCTCCCGCAGTCACTCCACCTCCTCCTCGCTGTCTGACGCCTCCCCCTCTTCACCGCTCTTCTCCTCCTCCCCTCCCTCCTCCTCCCCCTCCTCCTCCGAGGAGCTCTCCTCGGCGTTCTGCGGCGCCGGCAGCTTGACGATGATCTCGTGGTCGTCCTCGTCTTCGCCCGCGGGCGCCGACCTCCTCCTCTCCAGGAGGGACGGGGTGCACAGCGGCGTGGTGTCCTGAGGAGAAAGGTCCACGGTCAAGACGCTGTTAACGCCACGGGCGTCCGGTTCTCGTGTGGGCGCGTGGGTTTTATCCCGGTGACCGGCACGCGGAATAAGCTAAACGCGCCGCTTTGCTGTGCGCACAGTTGTCTGAGCCCGGCTCACTGAGGGAGCCGGGCTCATTTTCAGCCTGTGCAAAGAACCACGGTAACACTGGGAGAGAAAAGTAGGGGCGTCCTTACGTTGCTGCACGTGGACTCGTTCAGGTCCGAGGACGACGACGACGACTTCTTCTTCTTCTCCGTAATCTGGGCGGCCTGCAAACATTTAACACGTTACCAGGGAAGTTCCATCCAAACGGACAAAACATCGTGCAACAAAACACTGCGAAAGACTGAGCTGCGACAAAGGTTTTCTCACGGATTTTGTATTCGAACCACTTCGAAGGGGTTGAAACTTTGAATCGGGAAACACAGCTTTGCTTTGTGAACAAGGTGGCATGTGAGGGGATTTGTGCTTCAATGAGAAAGGTGGCGATCGGCGGGCGGACGACTCGTAACACGGAGATGATGGGTCAGAATCTTATGGGTCAGAATCTTGTGGGTCAGAATCTGGTGGGTCACTCGCGACGCCTTTTTCGTAAAGGGAACAGATTGAACCGAGTGACTCGGAGATAAAACCTTTTGTAGGAAGCCGTTTCCACCGATGCAGCCACTGTATTCCAGTGGTTACCCTGCCAGGACTGCGGAAATGAATCCCGTTCAAACGCAATTCTTTGGCTCTTGTGCCTCCGTGCTGTGAGAAGCGTCGCTACAACGCTTTAGCAATTCCATGGAGCGTGTGCCCGGTCAAACCATTCTGGTGAGGAACACCCTGGGATTTCCCCACTGACTATAAAATGTATTTCGTGACCTTAAAGTTGGGAGTATTCTTTCTGGGAGGCTACTTACAAACCCGGGGAAGTCGTAGTCGACGCCATGGGCCGCCAGCCTCTTGCGCAGTTTGGCCTCTTTGCGCAGCAGCTTGCTGGTCATCTTGGCGATGTCCTTCTCCGCGTGCTTCTTGTTGTAGCGCGACACGGCCGGCTGGGTCGGCCTCTTGAACTGCGTCTGCGAGCCCACGAACAGCTTCTCGTGCACCTTCTCCGGTTCCACCACGTGGCCTGAGGGGAACGAGAGGGACGAGTCATAAGAGACGTGAAACTAATAGCGACGCGGGATTTATTACAAACGGTTGAGAAAGCACCGCGACAACTATCGCCTCTACTTGTTCTTCTTGATTCATACCAAATATTGGTTTTAGTCTAACGTTTAAGATTGCTAACAATCAATTAGCTTATATATATAGCATTTTTAACCAATCAGAGGCTCTCCAGCTGTACTCACACTTGATGAGTCTTTCCCCCATGAGGTAGTTGTTCATGGTTTCTGCCACGATCTTGGCGACTTCGTCGCAGTCAAACTCCACGAAGGCGTAGCCTTTACTTCCCCCGGTCTGCAGGGGAGGGAAAACAAACGACATGGAAGTGTCTCTCAATACACACAAACCCTACATTTCCTCACGCGCCGGGCAGACCGGTGCAACGTTTGTCGGCACATGGGTTTTATCAGCGTCCGGGTGGGCCGTGCACGCGATAAGCTTAATGTACCAAGTGCTTTAGGCTCAGTTATCTTAAGCTCAGACCACGGTCACGTCTGAGCTCATTTTCAATCTCAGCCAGGAAAAGGTCCCCTTCGTTCTTGGGAGAGAACTCATAAGATCGTCCATGTATTTTCTGGAAAACACATCCGACCACCAGTTTTCACGCACCCTCGTCGAAATCTCACCGAAAAGACCCAGTCTGGCCGTTGTGACGTCACAACAAGTGAATTACAGGGTTGAATTGACTCCCATCACTGAATCCAACAGTGTCTTTATCTCTGACTTTCACCAAAAACCTTGAGAAAATCCGGTTTTAAAGAAAAATTATTTTACCTTCTTACTCCGGGACAGCCGCAGTCGCTGCACCTTCCCGAACTGTCCAAAGTAGTCCTTGAGCTGCGGCTCGAACAGGCCCAGAGGAAGGTGGCCCACGTAGATCACTCCCGGAGTCAGCTCCACAAACTGTGAGGAGAGACACACACACACACACACACATTGAGCTTCACTCGAGACTGTAGGAGTTTCCCCTGTACAGAGTTCCGTTAAAATGCAGGTGGAGTTCTGAGAAGATGGATGGATCCTCTCAGTTCTAAAAGATATTCAAATAGAATGTAAAATATCTGTGAACATTGATTTAAAGTGCAAAATTAACAATCAGTATTTTAGCGAGTGTGAGAAATAGTTCAAGATTAAAACTCTTACTTTTGTTTCTTTTAAAGCTTCAATGTATTTATTTTAGTAAGATCTTTCTTTTATTTCTTTGAAAATGTTTTATGTATTTTTTTAATTTCTTTGTAAAGCACGATGACTTTCCCTGTTTGAATGCTGTGCTATAAAAAAAAAAAAGTGCCTTGCCCAATGCTTTTCCAACTGTAATGTGTCCCTAAACCAGGAAAAGACGGCTTAGAAGCAAAGAAAATCTGTCATCTCTCTCCGTGGCTTGTTTCTATATTTAAAAGGTTTGTGGCTCCAACCAGACAATCAGAAATCAAACCCTATATTGTGTCATCGGGGGTTTAGCCAATCACAGTCACGGTAGGCTCCTCCCACAATTAGGCATCTCTGCTCTGGCACATGGCACCACAAGAGGAAGCATGAGCATGAAAGTGCTGACAAAGTGGATAATATGACCTTTTCAAGCATTGTTTATAACCTTTCTTGACAGTGGCACGCACGTGACGTCACTTTCGTCACAATGATTGACATTACTGAGAACCAATGAGAGCCGGCTCCATTTGGCCTGTAATATACATATATACTGTACATACACGTGTCAAAACATATTGTAAATGTCTTCTTTACTCCTGTTGCATAGTTGCCTTATACAAACACTTTTTAATATATACTAAGATATTACATCATTTAATACTAATACCATTACTACACCCTGTCCATTTAATCTTACTGATATTATACAGCTAATACTATAATCAGTACTTATGTATTCACACAGGATCAATAAAATCCATCTGAATGAGTTTCCTATTCATTCTAAAATCCCTGGTTTCAATTTAGTTTTACGTCACGTGCGCGCGTGTCGGACAAAATGCAACACTAGCCACCTGCTAACGTTTAGATCAGACTGCTGCCTCCCCCACGGTACCGAGCCCGTTACACCAGGTAACGTGCGCGAGGTGAGCACGCAGTCCGAACCGTTACTCTTAAAAGTGCGGTAACGTGTCCGTTACACGAGTACTCTCCGCGTGCAAGGAGCCCACCTTCTTGGATTTGTTCTTCTTCGCTTCCTGGACCTTCTTCTTGAAGTCGGCCTCCTGAGCTGGGTCCAGCGCGAGCAGCTCTTTGGCCGGCTTCTCGCGCCGTTCTAAACCGCTTTCAGTCATCTCGGCCCGGTTCGGGAGGGGAGACGAAGTGAGCCTGTGGTCCGAAGGGGGGGCAGGAAAAAGTAAAGCGCAGTTTCGGGGCCCAACGGAGTGCGAGACCTCGACGAGCTGAGCACGTTGGTAAGTCGTCCACTTCCGCTTCCGCACGCGTTGCTCGCAGCTTGAAAGAACCGACATGTTGGAGCTCACAGCGCCCCCTGCAGGCGCGGGGGGCTCACAGACAGTCCAACTGCTCCAATCAACCTCGTGTGTCGCTCAATACTGACACCTACTGGATCTTACACATCACTGCAGGCAACCGCGTTGAGAGACGCTGAACTCAATATTTCATATTGTATGAATATTTTCCTAAAATCGAAATATCTTTATATAGTAAATAAAAATAAATAACGTGAAGATCAAACGGAAAGTGTTGTGAATGTGATATTATAACGTGATGTGTGTGGTTTTTTGTTTTTAAATACATACATTTTTATTCAAAATGTGCCAATTTGAAGTGCATGATGTAGTATTTTCACCATTCCACTGAAATAAATATATTTAAATAAATATTTAATTAAATACACAAATGACTTCACTAAATATAAAACCCTTCTGGGCGGCAAAACATATGATGGTTCAAGGACTTAAAGCAGCTTCAATCTCAACAATGCTGAAGTTTTCAGCAAAAGAAACACCAAAAACTTTTTTTTTTTCTGTCAAAGTGATTTTTTTTTAATTTAAAGAACATTTCCAGTGACATCACCTCCTTCGTGCTTTCTAGACAGCATTAACATTCTAGATAACATTTTACCGATCAGCATCTAATTGCGTCAAAAATAAGTTTAAACAAAGTGCGTGCATGTGAAAACAATTCATGATAAACAGATCATAAAAGGTGTGTAAAAAACAAACAAAACAAAAAAAAACCCAACTGCATGCTGGATTTTCTCATATTTTTAAGGTTTTATTAGTAAAAACTCTAATAAGGCCGCCTGTTTGATGCTTTATAATCATATAATAATTAGAATGTGACATCTTGTAAACGTCTGTGCCTTAATGGAAAGATGTGATAGTGTGTTCACCCAAGCGCCAGAACATTATGACCACGTGCAGATCCTTCTTAGGTACCAAAATTAGTAATTAGAGAAAATAAAAAAATAAAATAAAAAACAGTCCTACATGTAGAAGTGACACAGATTCATGGGTTTAAACAGCGATCAGCCATAACATTATAACCACATGCTTCTGCTGTGCTGCAGAAACAGCAGATCCTTTCAGTCCTGGAGGTTTTGAAGCCTGTAAGCCACAGAGCTCCGGTAGCGAAGCATGAGCCTGTCAGTCCACACCCAGGGGGGGAAAACAAAAAAAAAAACACGCCTTACAAAATCCAGCTGAGGGTCAAAAACCTCTGGAATCCTTTGGTTTTCTACTTTGTTCTGCTCAGGCACGTTGGTTTTTGATTGAAAACTCCTCCTCCTCAAAAAAAAAAAAAGAGATTCCCTTCACCTGCTTAGTGGTTGTAATGTTCTGGCTGACCGGCCTTATCTCTTCATAAACATCAGCGCCTCCACTTTTAGCTGGGCGGAGAAGAACAGATGATTTATAGAGAGAGAGAGAGAGAAAAAAACCCAACATGTTTTTGGCTCAAATTTTCGCAGTAAAAAAAAAAAAGAAAATAATGGAATTATCTATTTGGTCGGATCAGGAAGTGGGCGTGTCCCGGCTGGGTGTGAGTCACCCCCCTCCCCCGCCCCCCCCGGTCAGCTGCTCCCGTGCTGCAGGGTGAGCAGCCCGGCCCTCTGCTGGTACTGGTTCTCCCTCGCCGCCGAGATCTTGGCCGCCAGCTCCACCGGCGTCTCGAAGAAGTTCACCAGCGCCTGCTCGGTGAGCAGCGACGCCACGATCTGGGAGTAGCTCACCGTCCACTCGCCGCCGTTGCCGTTGCCGCCGCCGTCGCCCGCGGCCTCCGACCCCGCCGCGCGGCCGCGGTGGCTGGCCTCGCCGATCTGCAGCACGAGGCTGGTCACCGTGGCGATGGCCTGGAAGAGCTCGTTCTCCTCGGCGTCGCCGTGGAACAGGCTGTACAGCGTCTTGCAGAACTGGATGAACTCCCGCTGCGGACGACGCAAACGCAGGAACGTCAGTTTTAACCCTCGGATGCCCAACCTACCAGTTCCTACACTCTTCCTACAAGTGGGGTCAAAAATGACCACCAGTTCAAATCAATGCGTTTTTGCAATATTTTTGTTATTCTTCAAAATCTTTAAAACAAAAAGTTGTGATATTTTCATATTCTAGGTATTCCTCATAAAACGTGTTTGTGACATGAGGCCATTTGCATTTTTATTTATTCTTTCATTAATTTGAAGAAATTGCAGTTTTTGTATCACGACCCCCACTCTTCCACAAGCAGTTCCTCTGGAATCTTCTATGAAACTTTAATTCTTAGCAACTCTGACAGTCCCACTTACACATCTGATGTCATCTTAGACATCTAATGCAACTTTGACTGTCAACACTTACACTTACAACATGTGATGTCAGCAGTCTGATGATACAAAAACTGGAATACCTGGAATATGAATATATTACAACTTTTCATTTTAAAGATGTTGAAGAATAACAACCCATGGGGTCATTTTTGACCCCACGTGTGCATCGAAGGGTTAAAACCTTCGACAGACTGGAAACCGCACGTGAGAGAGGAATTTAAAAATAAATAAATAAATAAAATAAATTTTAAACACCATTCACCAGATCAAGGAGCTTTACATCAACCTGAATCCAAAACAAATGTTTAAAAGTGTTCTTCCACTTATTCCAAGATATCTTTTAATATGTGTTTTTTTTTTTTTTTTACTGAGAGTTTCAGGTTGCGAACGCGTCTCTAAAGTCACCTGTCACTTTATATTTTATATTTTATTTGGAGTTTCTATTTTTTTTTGCTATTTCTATTTAGTTAAGGTTAGTGAAGAGTCTATATAACATTGTACATAATTATTAGAATTTTTTTTATTTTATTTTACTGAGAGTTTCAGGTTGCGAACGCGTCTCTAATGCCACCTGTCACTTTATATTTTATATTTGGAGTTTTTATTAGTTTTTGCCATTTCTATTGAGTTAAGGTTAGTGAAGAGTCTATATACCATTGTACATAATTTATTTTTTTAATTTTATTTGCTTTAGCCTTATCCTATTTTATTTTATTCATTCTTTGCTCTCTGTGTGCTGCTCCTGTCCTGTTAAAGCTGCTGGAACGTGAATTTCCCTGAGGGAGTCGTCCCAAGGGATTAATAAAGTCAATCTGAATCTGAATCTGAAGGAGAAGAATTCTGCATGTCAGCAGTCAAATGTGATCAGTTTGTACCTGGTTCATGAGTGGAAGCGGCTTCTCTGCGTCCTTCTCCTTCTCTCTGGCCAGATCCTGAAGCATCTGCTTCAGCTGCTCCTGGTAGTTCTTCACCTCGTCCTCCTCCTCTTCCTCTTGACCGTCGCCTGAGAAAAAACCCACAGACTCACTCCAACTCCATCACGCCATCAGACGATGCATAATGCATTAAAAGAGGCCAAAATACCACAGAAATGAACCACATTGTCCACCTGTCATGATAAAATGCATTAAAAAAAAACATCTTAAATTATCATTCAGTTCAGATAAAATCCACTTTTTAAAGCAGATATATTGATATAAAGGCTTTATGGAGACAAACTGTTAAATTTGCAACAAAGGTTGGTACAAAAGTCTGTATACATTTTAACACGCACAGTTTTTGTAACTATTTGTGTCAAAGTTTCATTATTTTTTTAATATACTTGTATTTTCTTGTTTTTTATGGCCTTGTGTCTCCAATAAAGATATATATATATATATATATATATATGAGAGAGAGAGAGAGAGAGAGAGAGCATTGGTTTGTACAAAATCGGATATGCTTTCCAAGCTGTGAACATGTTTGTGGCTCTCATTATAATATTATTATAATATAATCGAAATTTTCCCAAGCAAATGTATTTATTTATTTTGTAGTTTTAGTTGAGTGTGTTGAGCCAGTATTTAAAAATAAGTAAATATTTGTAGGGAAAAAAGGCACCAAGCTTTCAAGTTGAACAGTCAATGTTGAAATATAGCAGAAAAAGCTCAATTAGTAAAAAAAAAAAAAAAAATGGCAAATTGACCTCAAATTGTTAAAGATAAAAACTTTTTATAAACGTGGGATTAGCCTGAGATTTTTTTTTTTTTCCTTTTGCAATTCGAATGAAAGGCTATTGTATGATAAAGGTGTGTGTGTGTGTGTGTGTGTGTGTGTGTGTGTGTGTGTGTGTGTGTGTGTGTGTGTGTGTGTGTGTGTGTGTGTGTGTGTGTGTGTGTGTGTGTGTGTGTGTGGACCCACCCGGGGGCAGGTTGAGGCAGAGGGGTCTGCTGGTGGACGTCGGGGGGTTTTTGGTGAGCGGCGACTCGTCCTCGCTCCCCGTCAGCGCTGCAACACGCCGATACAACAACACACGGAGCGAAGCGACATTTAAAAGTGCGTTTTTTTTTTTTGTTTGTTTGTTTTTAAATGTTTCCACGCAGTCTGACCTGGAGGGATGTGGAGGCGGAACAGCAGCCGGATCTTCTCGTTCAGGTCTTCACAGTACAAAGTGTCTGGAAGAGTGGGGATAATGCAGTTTTTCCCTCTTTGGAATACCTTTAATAATAACTGAGTTCCATGCTTTAAATTATATATATAACTGTATAGCTCTGAAGCCCATTGCTTTCTTTAATCAATAACTTGATATATGGAAGGATAGAAGGGGTTAATAGGGTATGAGAAATTATGAAATGTGGCATTTTACTCAATTTTACAACTGATGCGATTATAAATAGAATCCATCCACTCTGTTTCTTTATATTTCAGACTTTTTAAAGGAAAAAAATATATATATAAACTATAAAGAATTTTGAGAAAAAAGTCAGAATTTTGAGAAAAAAGTCAGAATTCTGAGGAAAAAAGTCAGAATTCTGAGAATAAAAGTCAGAATTTTAAGTTTAAAAGTCAGAATTCTGAGAAAAAAGCCAGAATTCTGAGTTTAAAAGTAAGAATTCTGAGAAAAAAGTAAGAATTCTGAGAAAAAAAGTCATTTTACTGCGATTATAGAATCCATCCACTGTTTCTTTATATTTCAGACTTTTTAAAGGAAAAAATATATATATAAACTCAGAATTCTCTTAAAAGTCAGAATTCTGAGTTTAAAGGTCAGAATTCTGAGAAAAAAAAGTCACAATACTGAGTGTAAAAGTCAGAATTCTGAGAAAAAAAAGTCAATACTGAGTGTAAAAGTCAGAATTCAGGGTTTTTTTTCCACAGTGGCCCTAATGCTCTTCCGTAATTTTTAGTTTTCATTTGCAGGAAGAAAAAAAAAAAGTTGTCTCGTTTAAACGGCGTTTGTGGAGAAGAAGGCTGGAAAGGAATTAAAAAAAAGACAAAAAACAATCATCTTGCCGAGTCCTGGTCCCCCTCACCGATCCAGCCGGCGAACTCCCTGAAGGTGACCAGGTTGTCGCGGTCGTGGTCCAGCAGGGTGAAGGTGCGGTTGGCCAGCGTGTCGGTGTGCTGGTCGCCGGCCCCCGGCCACGGCACCAGCAGGCCGTACAGGCTCTTGAACTGAGGGCGGTCCAGCCGGTACTGCCGCTCCACGAAGGAGCTGGTGTAGCGCCACGCCGCTGCCTCGGCCGCCGCCGCCGAGCTCCGGTCCCCCCAGTACAGGCTGATGAAGTGCTCCATCTGGGGGGGGGGGGGGGGGGGGGGGGGGGGGTTATTATCAGTTACTGTCAGGGACGACACTCTGATGTAGTAACATTTGAAAGAATCATTTTTTATGGTACTAAACCCAAAAAAGAAAAGCTAATAGTGTGAATTAGAAGAGGCAGACAGTTGTTTGTAGCTACCCATTAGCCACGAGCTAACTAGCCTAGCCACCACGAGCTCACTAGCCTAGCCTATTTTAGCCTTATTTTAGCTCATAAATCACAAAAAATATTAGGAAATATGAAAAAAAATCCACTCAAAAATAAAATAAAGGAACAAATTAGTGTAGGAGAATTAATTTCATAACAAAAACACTATTTACTACCAAAAATAACACTTCCTTTTACAGTCTGCACCAATCGGCCGTGTTTCTCCTTTACTACCTCTCTTTACTTTACTTTATTAATTAATTTGAATGGGGCAGTGGATATTAATGAACAGACACCCAGTGCTGTGAATACACCAGATTTAGCTCAGCGCTAATTTCCATCTGTAGTCCCATTGGGGTAAAACCCCCAAACACAAACATGCATAGTTAAAATAATACATGTAAAACATAGCGCACACTAAAAAACACCTCACTTTAAAAAAACAAATGCTACAAACTACTACATCCATCCCTAAAGAACTAAAGTTAGCTGCCTTAACATATATTCCAATATTACCCATACATTTCATTAACGGTGAAAAACAACAAACGGCACCTTGAAGAGGTCGTAGATGTCGGACAGGTTGTCCGGGGCGACGGAAACGTCCGGCGTCACGAGCCTCAACTGCGCGGAAGACGGGGAGAGAGAGGTCGTCAATCTCGAGCCCGAGGTTCAGACTGAATTCTCGCCTGCGGTCCGAATCCCCTCGCTCACCGTGTTTTCTTTGATGGTGTCCTCGTGGGCCTGCAGCACCTGGATCCTGTGGCGACGGCGCAGCCACTCGATCTGACGCACCGTCAGGTCCCCGAATTTCTGAGGAGGAACCACAAGGGGGGGGGGGGGTAGGAGGAGAGATGAGGAGACCGTGTCAGCTAATCCACGGTGCTCAAGCACCGTCGCCTCGCTCACCTGGTACGACTCGTTGAGGAGGGCGGTGATGTTGACGCGTCCTGCGCTGGGGGGGTCGGCGTCGCTGCCGGGGGTCTCCTCAGCAGCAGCAGCAGCAGCAGGTGGAGGTGGTGGTAGTGGAGGTGGTGTTTGGGGTGGTGGGGGGGTCGGAGGGCAGGACGAGTCCTCGATTCCAACCTGGTCCAGAAAACTGAAGAACAGGGCGAGAGGAGCCACTTCCTGTTTAGTCCTTGAACTGAAAATGGACGACTCAACAAGTGTGTGTGTGTGTGTGTGTGTGTGTGTGTGTGTGTGTGTGTGTGTGTGTGTGTGTGTGTGTGTGTGTGTCAGTAATTTTTAATCTCTATTGCAAAAAAGTATCATAATCCCTAAACCTAATATCTTCAAGATGCTCTATAATCTGGATGTTTGAGGAGGAAGATGCTCTAATCTGGATGTTAGAGGAGGAAGATGCTCTATAATCTGGATGTTTGAGGAGGAAGATGCTCTAATCTGGATGTTAGAGGCGGAAGATGCTCTATAATCTGGATGTTTGAGGAGGAAGATGCTCTAATCTGGATGTTAGAGGAGGAAGATGCTCTATATTCTAATGTTAGAGGAGGAAGATGCTCTATAATCTGGATGTTAGAGGAGGAAGATGCTCTATATTCTGATGTTAGAGGAGGAAGATGCTCTAATCTGGATGTTAGAGGCGGAAGATGCTCTATAATCTGGATGTTTGAGGAGGAAGATGCTCTAATCTGGATGTTAGAGGAGGAAGATGCTCTATAATCTGGATGTTTGAGGAGGAAGATGCTCTAATCTGGATGTTAGAGGCGGAAGATGCTCTATAATCTGGATGTTTGAGGAGGAAGATGCTCTAATCTGGATGTTAGAGGAGGAAGATGCTGTATATTCTGATGTTAGAGGAGGAAGATGCTCTATAATCTGGATGTTAGAGGAGGAAGATGCTCTATATTCTGATGTTAGAGGAGGAAGATGCTCTATATTCTGATGTTAGAGGAGGAAGATGCTCTATAATCTGGATGTTTGAGGAGGAAGATGCTCTAATCTGGATGTTAGAGGAGGAAGATGCTCTATAATCTGGATGTTTGAGGAGGAAGATGCTCTAATCTGGATGTTAGAGGCGGAAGATGCTCTATAATCTGGATGTTTGAGGAGGAAGATGCTCTAATCTGGATGTTAGAGGAGGAAGATGCTCTATATTCTGATGTTAGAGGAGGACGATGCTCTATAATCTGGATGTTTGAGGAGGAAGATGCTCTATAATCTGGACGTTTGAGAAGGAAGATGCCCTCATCTGGAAGTTATGAGGAGGAAGATGCTCTAATCTGGATGTTGGTGGAGGAAGATGCTCTAATCTGGATGTTGGTGGAGGAAGATGCTCTATAATCTGATGTTAAAGGAGGAATATGCTCTATAAACTGATGTTGGTGGAGGAAGGTGCTCTATAATCTGATGTTAAAGGAGGAAGATGCTCTATAATCTGGATGTTAGGGGAGGAAGATGCTCTATAATCTGATGTTAGAGGAAGATGCTGTATAATCTGGATGTTTGAGAAGGAAGATGCTCTATAATCTGATGTTAGAGGAAGATGCTCTATAATCTGGATGTTAGAGGAGGAAGATGCTCTAATCTGGATGTTAGGGGAGGAAGATGCTCTATAATCTGATGTTAGGGGAGGAAGATGCTCTATAATCTGGATGTTAGAGGAGGAAGATGCTCTATAATCTGATGTTAGGGGAGGAAGATGCTCTATCTAGCGCTCCGGTTCCCGGCCCTACCTGGAGAGGATCATGAGCGCCTGGCCGTCGTCGGTGCTGGCCGACAGCGCGGCGGCGTTGGCCTCCAGCACGGCGAGGCCCAGCTGGAAGATGGCCTTGATGCCGTGGAAGAAGAAGCAGTCGACCACGCAGACGGCGCTGCTGAAGGGCAGAACGCTGAGGAAGAGCGTGAGGAACCAGGACAGGGACACGGAGGACAGCGTGGACAGGTCGGGGACGCTCTCGGCCAGCTCGGGAAGACGCTCCTGGATCAGCTCCTCGAACACAGACTGGTCCACCTGAGCTCCTGGGGGGGGGGTGGGGGGGGGGGGGGTAAAAATAACAAATAATAAAATAAATAAATAAAAAATATTCTTGACGTCCTCTTTTAAGAAAATACCTGAAATTTAACAAAGACAAAAAAACAAAGACATTATTTTGAACACTATTTACACAAAAAAAACTTTAAACCCAAATGAAGATTATTTTTTATTTATTTCTATATTTAATTAATCTTAATATTAATCTTTAAATTACATTTTCAAATTACATTTTTTTTATTAAATCTTTTTTTTAATTATTTTTATTCATTCTATGTTTTCAATATTAATTGTTTTTTTATGTTTAGATTTTCCTTGTTACTTTTAATTCAATTATATATAATTTTGCATCAAATTATTTTCAATTCTTTTTATTGATTCTATATTTTCAATATTGTTTTTTTATTTCCCTTGTTAGTTTTAATTTAATTATATATAAGTTTGCATCAAATTCTTTATTTTATTATTTTTATTGATTCTATACTTTCAATATTAATTGTGTTTTTTAATTTTCCTTGATAGTTTTATTCAACTATATCTAATTTTGCATACAATTTTGATTTTATTATTTTTATTGATTCTATATTTTCATTATTAATTGTATTTTTTTTTCCTTGTTAGTTTTAATTCAATTATATATAATTTTGCATAAAATTCTTTTTAAAATAATTTTTATTGATTCTATATTTTCATTATTAAATGTATTTTTAAATTTTTTTTCCCCCTCTCTGACCTATGACCCGGCGGTTGAAGTAGTCGGGCAGCATCCGCTCACAAACGGCCACCAGCAGCCAGAACGCCTCCTCCTCTTTGGCGTAGAGCAGCAGCACCGACGCCAGGATGTTCATGGACTTAAAGAGAGAATCACAAAGAGAAGAAACACTAAATCCACACACACAAAAAAAAAAAAAAAAAAAAACCCGTCTGGGATCGTCAACCAGCGAAGCAACGCGCAATCCGTTCTTTCCCTCGCCGTCCTCACCTGGCAGTAGCCGATCTTGGGGTTGCGGTGGGCGTAGGCGGTGAGGACGCGGCGCAGCGCGGCGATGCCGGTGGGGTTCTGGAAGGCCGGGTGGTCGGGCAGCGAGCGGTGCAGGTCGCGCTCGATCTCGTCGGTGGCCAGGCTGATCTGCCCCATCGACTTCTGCACCAGGGTGGAGTAATACCCCTGGTGGGCCTCCAGCTCAGAAGACGCTCCTGCGTGGAGACGAGAAAAAAAAAAAAAAAAAACTTGCATTCTTTTGTCTAGTTAAGAAAAAACAGATGCTTATTTTAATTTTGCGATAAAAATAATAAAACCCGATAAAGTTGCGATGTATTGTGCAGCCCTTGCTCAAGCATCCCAGTGTGGCATGTGACATATCAAGGGAAAGCCCAGGATGTCCTTTATAAGATGAAATAATAATAATCAGACTGACAGAAAGGACTGAGGAGAGACGGCAGAGGATGACCAGGAGCTCAAGTTGTGGATTTAATTATCTTGCATCTTGCACAAATAAAAGCCTCTCCTGCACAAATAAATGCATCATGTACAAATAAAAGCCTCTCCTGCACAAATAAATGCATCTTGCACAAATAAAAGCCTCTCCTGCACAAATAAATGCATCCTGCACAAATAAATGCATCCTGCACAAATTAAAGCCTCTCCTGCACAAATAAATGCATCTTGCACCAAATAAAAGCCTTTCCTGCACAAATAAAACCCTCTCCTGCACAAATAAATGCATCTTGCACAAATAAAAGCCTCTCCTGCACAAATAAATGCATCCTGCACAAATAAATGCATCCTGCACAAATTAAAGCCTCTCCTGCACAAATAAATGCATCTTGCACAAATAAAAGTCTCTCCTGCATAAATAAAAGCATCCTGTACAAATAAAAGCCTCTTCTGCACAAATAAAAGTCTCTCCTGCACAAATAAAAGCCTCTTTGACAAATCAAAAGCCTCTCCTGGACAAATCAAAGCCTCTCCGGGACAAATCAAAGCCTCTCCGGGACAAATCAAAGCCTCTCCTGGACAAATCAAAGCCTCTCCTGGACAAATCAAAGCCTCTCCTGCACAAATCAAAGCCTCTCCTGCACAAATCAAAGCCTCTCCTGCACAGAGCCTCACCAGAGAAGGTCATCCAGAGCTCGCCCCTCAGAGAGTCGGGGACGCCCATGGCGGCCAGCCGCTGGATCTTCTGCGTGCGAAACATGTGGACGCCGCGGCCGAACACGGAGAAATGCTCCTCCCACAGGCGCTCCTTCAGCGGCTCCGCGCTCTGAGTCGGGAAAACAAACCAGACAAACAGTTTGACGTCGCTCCGTGAGCCGGACGTCGGTCGGGTCGGCGTCTGGACCGACCTCGCCGCGCCGTCGCCGAGCGCCTGGCTGTGGTTGAACGCCGTCATGAGGGCTTCGCTGTTGACGGTGTTTCGGAGGACCTGCTCCTCGATCTCCTCCTCGTCCGAGAGGCTGCTGTCGTAGTAGAAGGTGTAGTACGGAGTCGGAGCGCTCTGCGGAACAGTGAAAAAAACATTACACAAATAATAATAAGATCAACTTAAATGATCAATAAAAGATGTATTTTATTCTACAAACGGTGCAGTTTGTGATAAGGCGGCACAATATAATGTACATTTTGACTGAAATGCACTAAATGACGTTTGCATGCATGTCGGCAGGTGTATCCGGTCTGCTGCACAGACGGATGGGCTTTTATTTGAAATTTCACTGTTTCAACGCAACAGCATATCTGGAGGAAACAGGCTGTGAGTCAAAGAGAGGGGGAAAAAAAATAAACTAAAAAGAATAAAAATAAGACTATAAAAATACATGATTAAATGATAATTATCTTTATTCTATTTTAATATTCAATCATTTCTGCTACTGACGAAGTTTTGTTGTTTTATTACAATGACAATAAAGTTTCTTATGCAGGATTCTTTTTTCAAATTTTTTTTAAACACTTTATTTTAAAAGTCACCATGTGTTTGTATATATGCATGTACATGTGAAGAATAAATAAAGAAATAACGTAACAACAGACAACATAACAGTTACAACCTCACACACAAAATAATAAAAAAATTGCTTCTACATTCACAACAATTATGTCTCAAAATAAACCATGATGACTCCATGTTGTCTAATCAAAATGAGGAATTAGGACTTTGTGTGGTCTAACTTCCTTCCTCCCTTCCTCCCTCCTCCCTCCCTCCCTCCCTCCCCCACTCCCTCCTTCCTTCCCTCCCCCACTCCCTCCCTCCTTCCCTCCAACTCACCATGCTCCTCTTCCCATCCTTCCTTCCTTCTCCCTCCTCCCCCCCTCCCTCCCCACTTCCCTCCCTCCCTCCTTCCTCTCCCCTTCCTCCCCTCCCTCCCCTCCCCTCCCTCCCTCCTCCTTCCCTCCCTCCTTCCTCTCCCCTTCCTCCCTCCCTCCCCCTCTCCCCCTCACCACGCTCCTCTTCCTGTCCTTCCTTCCTTCGTTCCCTACCCCCCCTCCCTCCTCTCTCCCTCCCTCCCTCCTCCCACTCACCATGCTCCTCTTCCCATCCTCCTTCCCTCCTCCCTCCCTCCTCCCCCCCCCCCTCCCCTCCCCCCCCCCCCCCCCCCCCCCCCCCCCCCCCCCCTCCCACTCACCACGCTCCTCTTCCCGTCCTTCCTGCTACGGAACATGGAGAGCTTCCACTGCGTGGCCCTCAGCCGGCCGTTCAGACTGTCCACCAGCTCGTCTCTGTCCTGCAGCTCGATGAGCTGGAAAGCCTTCTTGGTGCGCAGACTGACGATGAGCGGGTTGGCAGCGAGGCGGTGCTCTCCGCCTTCTCGATGGACAAAACCTGGACGGGGACAGGAAGGGGAGACGGTCCGTCAAGAAGACGAGACGACGCTCGACCCCGGAGTCGTTGACACAGTCCAGCTAAAAATCTACTTTTGCTTTAATATTCCTTTTTGTTTTTTTAAGCAACGAGGCTTAAAATTGACATAAACTTCCGTTTCTGCAAGAAAAGTGCATAAATAAGGACGTTAAAAAGACAATGTAGGATTTCCAACAGGGCAGAATGAGAATTAATCTCTAATCTGAAGCAGATTATGCAGAATGACGTGAAGAAACGACGGTTACTAGACGACGTTTCCATGAAGCAGCTGGCTGATAATCCGCTAAGCTTTTATTAAAACGCTCATGTGGGTCAACAAGAGAAGCAGAACGAAAAGCACAACTTTAGTCGTGTTTTGAAGGCAAAGCAGGAAACGAACATCTGGGTTTTAATATTAAAAAAAAACAAAAAAAAATCAATTTTAATTCACTTTCTCTACATAATTATTGGATCAGATTTGTTTTAGAAAGATTAACTCATCTAATCAATTCTCAGAACAAAAAAAATCTTCAATATGTGAAGATTTACTACGGTTTAAATTCCCGAAGCGTCGAGGTTTAAACACCAGTGACCGTCTAAAACCCGGCCGGAAGTTAAACTTCAACCAGTGGAAGAAATAATTTAACAAACATTTAACAAACTGCCCTAAAAACACAAATGTTAATGAGAAGCCAGTGACATTATAGAAGAATCCACACAAAAAGGCCTGAAAAAAAACTGCTTATTGTTAATCATTATTGACTGTTTGTTTTTGTGACAGTTTGTTGCTTCTATGTGTGTTTTTATTACTTTATTTAGTCTTTTAGAGTAACGATTACAGTCGATGTCTCCCTCAGGTTCAATTATACAATTTGGATTTTTGGTTTTGAACCTGGAAAATTGCCAGAAAACACATCACCACCATGTATTTTGTCATATTCTTCAAAAATATTGCTCTGATGTTAATGTTTTTGCCATGTTTGTCTTTGTTTGGCGAACTTGAATTGTGATGTCTCACATATTTCAATAAAAACAGAATAATAAAAAAAAAAGAATCTGGAACCTAGTTGCTTTTTGCCTGATGAACTAGTATATACGATACTTTTATTGTGGCGTCATCTTGAATATTCCAGGTATAAAAATAGAATATTCAGCGGTTGAGCTCTGCAACAACTGAATTATTGTAAAATACAACGTATTAAAACCTGACATGTAATAGAACTGGTTGATGATGTAGTAAAAGTACTGAGCTTGAAATGTAATTTAAAAAGATTGAATAAGAATTTAAATGTTAAAGTAATGCGTTTAATAGCTTAGATGCTAGAACGAGATCAGAGTTTATCGAGAACAGAAGACGATCGATGACTTGGGAAACGGCAATAATACACAAAAAAAAGCTAAAGTGTAAAAAGATATGGCCTCTAAACGTTTAGATGATTTCACTGTTCCTCAAATCACTGACTTTTTGATGTAAAAAACCAAAAAAAAAGGTTTTATGCTCAGGTTTTCGGTACATTGAAGAGAAGAGATTGATATTTGGAGCTGGCAGGAGGTGCGGCACCTCGGAGAGCGGGATGAGCAGCACGCAGCTTCCCTCCTCGCGGCTGCAGAAGCACAGGAAGCTGTCGGTGGTGTAGAGGCTGCCGGCCGTGTGGCAGCGGGCGTGAGGCGTCCATACCGCGCACGACGCCACCTCGTACAGCTTCTCCCCGTGGGGGAGCCGGAACAGGGCCAGGACGTACTGACGGAGAGCCTGCTCCTCCAGCACCCTGAGGAGGAGGAGGAGGAGGAGGAGGAGGAGGAGGAGGAGGGAGAGGAAGAAGAGGAAAAAGAGGAAAGAGAGAAAAAAGAGGAAGAAGAAGAAACAGAAGAAGAAGAAGAGCAGAGATGGACCACAGGTTAAAAACGACATATTTCAGGAGGAGGAAGAGGAGGAAGAGGAGGAGGAAGAGGAGGAGGGGGGAGAGGAAGAAGAGGAAAAAGAGGAAAGAGAGAAAAAAGAGGAAGAAGAAGAAACAGAAGAAGAAGAAGAAAAAGAAGAAGAGGACCACAGGTTAAAAACGACATATTTCAGGAGGAGGAAGAGGAGGAAGAGGAGGAGGAAGAGGAAAAGGAGGAGGAGGAAGAGGAAGGAGGAAGAGGAGAAAGAAGAAGGAGGAAGAGGAGGAAGAGGAAGGAGGAGGAGGAAGAAGGAGGAAGAAGAGGAAGAGGAAGAGAAAGGGGAAAAAGGAAGAAGAATAAGAGGAGGAAGAAGAGGAAGAAGAGGAAAAAGAGGAAGAAGAGGAAGAAGAGGAGGAAGAGGAGGAAGAGGAAGCAGAGGAAGAAGAGGAGGAAGAGGAAAAAGAGGAAGAAGAGGAAGAAGAGGAAGAAGAGGAGGAAGAGGAAGAGGAAGGAGAGGGAAAGGAGGAAGAAGAAGAAGAAAAAGAAGAAGAAGAAGAAGAAGAGATGGACCACAGGTTAAAAACGACACATTTAAATATCGACAGTCATTCTAAACTCTTATTTTGTTGAAGGCATAAATTAAATCTTCCATTTCAGCCGCTGGCAGAATTCTACTCTTGTCGACTGACGTCATTTTAAAGCAAGACGATTAAAACGAGGCTCAACTAAATCAAAAACATCACTTTTGGCGGTCAGAAATCACAAATATTGAACTAAAAATAGAAAAAAAATCTGCATTAATGAACCTTATTATTCATTATTCTAATCATTATTTTAACCAGATTTAATTGGCTTCCCGGACTTTATCGACCTCATTGTTAAAAAAAAAACACCAAAAAAAACCAAGCTCGTTTACTCGTTTCTTCATTTCCTCTTTCCTCAGGCGCTTAATGAGAAACGCATCATTCGACCGATGAAGCTCGGAGCTTCACTTCCTCTTTCCGTCTCCAGGGTTAGAATATAGATTGAAAGTGAAGAAGAGCCGAGCGACATTATCGGTGAGGAGGTTTAAAAACCAAAATGCTCAAACTCACTAACCTTATTTCAACATCTCGTATTTTTATATACTTTAACTTACAAAAAAAAAAAAAAAAAGTCATACTTTTAGCCAAGTTAAAATAAAAAATTAAAACGACCTGTGGGCTTTACAATTAGTACAAAATATAAGCAAAGTAGATAAAGGTAGAGTATAAAATACTCATTTTGAGTACAAGTTCAAATATTCCACTTCTCGATAAGTAAATGTTCCATTTTTCTGAAAAAAGGTCATGAATATTATGTCTTTGCTTTTTTTTTTTTTTTTTACTCACCGTCATAGAGGCAGCTCCTCTTCCTCTGAGGAGGAAGAGGAGCTGCCTCTAATTCGGAGGAGGGTCTGTCCTCCACCTGTCTGTCATCCAACTGTCTGTCTGTCTGTCCTCTGAACTGTCTGTCCTCCCAACTGTCTGTCTGTCCTCTCAACTCTCTGTCCTCTCAACTGTCTGTCCTCCAACTATCTGTCCTCCAACTATCTGTCTGTCTTCCAACTGTCTGTCTGTCCTCTCAACTCTCTGTCTGTCCTCTCAACTCTCTGTCTGTCCTCTGAACTGTCTGTCCTCCAAATGTCTGTCCTTCCAACTGTGTCTGTCTGTCCTCTGAACTGTCTGTCATCCAACTGTCTGTCATCCAACTGTCTGTCTGTCCTCTCAACTCTCTGTCTGTCTGTCCTCCCAACTGTCTGTCCTCTCATCTGTCGTCTGTCTGGAGGAGTAGGAGGAGGAAGAGGAGGAGGAGGAGGAAGAGGAGTAGGAGGAGGAGGAGGAGGAGGAGGGTCTCTGACCTCTTGGTGATGTGCGCCGGCTGCTGCAGGACGCGGTCCAGCTCCAGGCCTTCGCTGTCCAGCAGCCTGCGCAGGGTGATGTCAGCCAGCTGACCTATGACCCCGAAGGCCTCGTCCATGTTGAGGAACATGGAGAAGTCCCGCTGCCGCTGCCGCGTGTGGACGCGGACGGCCTCCGTCATCAGGCCGGTGGAGACCCGCTCCAGCCGGGTCACCTCGGCCCAGGGGACAACGAACTTCACTGTGGACCAAAGAGGACACGAGACGAGACCGTCGTCTTTTTATTTTAGTCAATCAAGTACAAGTCAGTTAAAACGTTAAGATGATTTTAGAAAAGCACAGAATAAGATGCATTGACAAGAAAATGGGACAGATATAATACATAACAGTAATTGAAATTTAAAAGAAAGACCATAAAAACCATGGCAACAATGAGAACGTTTAAAATTCTTAAAAAAAAAATAACATCAGCATTTCTGAAACACCTAAAGAACCTGAAATATAGAAATATTAAATAATGACGTATGACGGTAGATGTGATCTGAATGACTTCTGCAGAGACAGACAGTTTAGAGGACAGACCGTTGGAGAACAGACAGACGGTTAACAGGACAGACAATTAAGAGGACAGAGACAGTTGGAGGACAGACAGACAGTTCAGAGGACAGACAGACAGTTGGAGGACAGACAGACAGTTCAGAGGACAGACAGAGAGTTGAGAGGACAGGCAGACGGAGGACAGACAGACAGACAGGTGGAGGACAGACAGTTGGAGGACAGGCAGACAGTTGGAGGACAGAGACAGACAGGTGGAGGACAGAGACAGTTGGAGGACAGAGACAGACAGGTGGAGGACAGAGACAGTTGGAGGACAGACAGACAGGTGGAGGACAGAGACAGACAGTTGGAGGACAGACAGACAGACAGTTGGAGGACAGGGACAGACAGGTGGAGGACAGACAGACAGACAGGTGGAGGACAGAGACAGACAGGTGGAGGACAGACAGACAGACAGGTGGAGGACAGAGACAGACAGTTGGAGGACAGACAGACAGACAGTTGGAGGACAGAGACAGACAGGTGGAGGACAGAGACATACAGGTGGAGGACAGAGACAGACAGGTGGAGGACAGACAGACAGACAGGTGGAGGACAGACCTTCCTTCCCCAGCAGGAAGGAGTAGAAGGCCATGTGGTTGATGCTGAGGTAGAGGAAGCCCTGCCGCGGGACACGTCCCTTCCAGCAGCAGCAGGAGAAGGACGTCACCAGTCTCTCGGAGGACGGGAGACCGAAGTGCAGCTCGAACTTCAGCAGCGCCTCCCTGAACTTCTCCGGGTCGTCCTCCTGGGCGGCCTGCCGTCCCCGGACCTCCTCCGCGATCAGGCCCTGCACACCAAGAGCCCCATCAGCATCCATCCACCCCCCCCCCCCACCCGGCTGGACGCCGCGTCCCCCCCGGGGCGGGTCCACACCTTCACTTTCCCCCTGACGAAGCTGGACACGTCCTCCTTGTTCTCGAACACGGACAGGGACTGCAGCAGGTTGTGGATCAGCCAGTCCCAGTGCCTGTTCACCTCCTCCATCGCAGCTCCTGGAGGGACAGGGGGGACGAAGTCAGTGGACGAGCAAGTCGGGGGTGGTGGGTGGAGGGGGGGGGGGGGGGGGGGGGGGTTTGTTCAGCTCACCGCTCGCGATCACCCAGCTGATCTGGGAGCCGGGAACCTGCAGTAGGATGCGGAAAGGAGTGACCCGGGCATTGGAGTCCAGCACCGTGTCCAGCGCCCCCACCAGGAGACCTGCAGGAACAACACAGCTCTGTCTCTGTCTCTCTGTGTCTCTGTGTCTCAGTGTGTGTGTGTGTGTGTGTGTGTGTGTGTGTGTGTGTGTGTGTGTGTGTGTGTGTGTGTGTGTGTGTGTGTGTCTCTCTCTCTCTCCCGCTCTCTCTGTCTCTGTCTCTCCCTCTCTCTCTCTGTCTGTCTCTCCCTGTGTGTGTGTCTCTCTCTCTCTCTTTCTCTCTCTCTCTCTCCCTCCCTGTCTGTCTCTCTGTGTGTGTGTCTCTCTCTCTCTCTGTCTCTCGGTGTCTCTCTCTCTCTCTCTCTGTGTCTCTCTCTCTCTCTCTCTCTCTCTCTCTGTGTGTGTCTCTCTCTCTCTCTCTCTCTCTCTGTCTCGCTCTCGCTCTCTGTGTCTGTCTCTCCCTGTGTGTGTGTCTCTCTCTCTCTCTCTTTCTCTCTCTCTCTCTCCCTCCCTGTCTGTCTCTCTGTGTGTGTGTCTCTCTCTCTCTCTGTCTCTCGGTGTGTCTCTCTCTCTCTCTCTGTGTCTCTCTCTCTCTCTCTCTCTCTCTCTCTCTGTCTCGCTCTCGCTCTCTGTGTATGTGTGTGTGTGTGTGTCTCTCTCTCTCTCTCTCTCGTCCCACAGTATTTCACAGCTGCATGACAGAAATAGCAGAAAGACGGCGACCCGTCCAGCCGGGACACACTCCACCATGTCAACACTGTTTTTACATCAGGGGACACACACTTCAACTTCCCCCCATCAGAGAGTAGAAATACCCCAAAAAAACCAAAAAATTCTAATGTTTTAGTGAAACACAAATACAATATGCTCATATTTATTTATTTATTTATTTTTAGACGTTTTTAAATTAAGCATAAGCGCAATCTGGAATTTCTCCAATGAGACTAAAGGACTCAAGATTTCTGCAAACTTCAGCATGTTTTTTTTAAGTTCAATATTATATTAACGCTTTAATGTTCAAGTTGGCATTTACTTTCAAGTCTGCTAAAAACTGATTATATATAAGTACAAGTAGTACAGTATACTGATATAAGTACAGTAGATATGTAAGTTCTCAGGTTTAAATACAAGTTAAATAATATGATATAATAATAAAGTTGTTTTTATGGATGTGCAATAAATTGGCATGTTAGATTTATGGGATTTTCATTAACTGAGCTTTACTGACAACCATTTCTTTAACACAGTTTTGTGTTTTATGCACTTTCAGGAATTTCAGCAAGTCTTGAAACAATTTGTATTAAAAAAAATTTTTGAATTGAGTGATTTTGTTTTTAATACATATAGCCTCAATTAAACTTTTTTTTTATAAAAGAGGCCTTAAATAAGGACAAAAAAAAAATCATGGTTAGGTATTAAGAAGGATAAAAAAACATGTTGGAAGAAAGTTTAAAAAACTTGAATTAACTTCATTATAGTTTGTTCGGAAGTATTTTTTTTTAAAGATAAATAATATACAAAGCAAGGAATAATCCCCTTGTATCTAACAAAGAATCTTGTTATATACATAGAGGGGGTCATGGACTCTAAATTTATAAAACCATTGCATGAAGTGGATAAAACAAGTTGTATAAAAGTTGCTCTCTTTGTTTTTTAGCAGAGTCACGTGACACACAAAGAGAAAGAGAAACGTTTGCTGGCAGACGACAGATTGACCGGATTATATAACCGTACGGCTATAAAACACGCCATCAAACTGCCTCAGCCGGCGACCGTTTAAAAAAAAAAAAAAGAAGCTTTCAGACGCCCTGAGAATGACGTCATGGTCGGCCTGCCTGAAGCCGCAGCCCGGCAACGCAAAGCCATCGGTCTGCCAGCGCAGGACAGGGAAAAGGGCTTGGTTTTTTTTTATTGTTGTTGTTGTTTTTACACAAAAGAGACCTTCCAGAAAAAATTAATAAATAAGAGTCGCCGTCTTTCTCCGTCTGCACGCAACCTTTACGAGAAAGTGAGAGCGACACTGGTTTTCCTGTAAAACAATGTCGTTTATATCCTACAGCTTCTTGACGATGATTAAACAAAGCATGAAGTTAAAAAAAAATTTTTTTTTAATATAAATATATTCTGTTTTCGCAAATAGTTCAATTAGTGTTATTTTGTCATACTTTTATTTTTTTAACTGCCTGTTTTTTCACTCGTCAATGGTGTAGAACTCGACGAGCCTCGACTTCTTCCCATCCCTTTTCGAATGAGTTAAATGTTTCCTATTCAATATTTATCTTTCTTTTCCATTGTTTCGTCTAATTTTAATTGTTCCTTCATTGGAACTGAACTGGGACCCAACACACAACCTTGTGGGACTCCAGAAAAGCTAGCATTGGCTTTTTACAAGTTAAAATATGAACCAAGTGGATCGGCTGAGATGGGAGGCCGGGAAGCGGAGTTAGCAGTGTGCTAGCAGAAGGCTAGCGGCAGCTGCAGGCCTCCAGTGTGTCTCCATGGCAACAGACGCTGATCTCCATGAGGAGCCTCTCATGGGATGTTTTTTTCACATATTTTGGGGGGATTTATTCGGAAACGGTTTTTCCTTAACATCCCAAAATCGAATCAAGTGGTCCGTGGATGATGACAAAGCATCCCTGAAGGTTTCCTGCAATTCGGGTGAATTTTTTTTTGGTTGTTGTTAAAAGTTGGATAAATACATACAAAATAAATGAAATACACGCAGACGAAAACTTTTGTTTTCCCTTTAAAATGTGCCACGTTTCTGAGGGTTTTCGCATTTGTACCAAAGATCAACGACACAAACCAATCTGTTGAGACGGTTTCGTAAAGTTATTCCAAGATGCGCGATACCCAGAACGTTCCAAACGGTGTCGGATTCCTTCCTGTGTCATTACATCACCGCAGAATAATCCCAAAAAAACACGGGGAGCCTCAAAGGCGAGATGAAGCGAGTCTGTCTGAATAATAAAAGCACACAAGAGGTCGGCGAGAGCAGATGTTTGGGTTCCCAAGCCCTACTCAGAAATCCCTCTGAAGCCTTGCCATCGTGGACGCCTATACGGGCCGAACAGAGTGTTTCCCAAAGCGTCACGCCCACACTGGAGTCCTGTTTCTGCTTGGAAACACAGAGACAAATAAAGAAGTAGCCACTCCTGGAAGGACAAATCTCGCAACACATAAATGGCAATTTTTTAAAAAGACTACAAAAAAAAAGACATAAGGGTTGATTAAGATCTTGTTTTTGTCAAGAGGTACTTCCACAGCTCCACGTGGTGAAATGAAAGGCCACTCCACGAGTTAATGTTGAACCACATGACAGCAGGCCTCGGTTGGACTTTACCTCTGACCCGTATCGCCGTGGAAACGGCAGGAACAAACACACACACACACACACACACACACAAAGTAAACCCCCGGCCAGGAAGTTCCTCCTATTCTGTTTTAGCAGAGAATCTCGCGCTGCGCTTCTCCACCGGTGCGGAGGAAGAAGAAGGAAGAGCGTGAAGCGATTGTCTGGTGTCGAGAACGACCGCACGGTTCACTTCCAGCCGAGAAAATAACCACCGGATAGGGGGAAGTGGGAAAAAAACAAGCCGCGGTGTGGGGGGGGAAGCAGTCAAGACGAGCACCGACAATCAGAAAACACACAGACCAAACAAAAAACCGGTTTCTAAAGAGAGACGCCGGAAAAACAATCAGGTTTTTCTCTCAACGGCAGCAATTTAAAGAGATTCCCCAAAGCATGAAGGAACCTGTTGTTCTCAGACAGGAAGTCACTGACGCTTCCCAGACAATTACTTCTTATTGGGGGGGGGGTGGGGGGGGGGGGGGGGGGGGTTCTTTTATTGATTTATTTTTACATTTTTTATAGGAAGAAAGTCGTAATCAGATCCCCATTTGTGCGTAAAAATACAGTTTATCAAGAAAAATCAGTCTGTTCTGTATTTTTACCTGCAACATCAGCATTTCCTTTTAAAAACTAATTTTACATACTTTTCATTAAAAAAAAAAAACTACTCACTCAAAATCGATGATTTATCGTCATCCAAGAACTAATCGATTAGATTTTGGGACGTTAACGGCGAAACCGTTTCCAAATGAATCTCAAAAAAAATTGCGGAAACATTTCCCATACAAAGGGGATGAGAGAGGCACCTCATGGAGATCAAAGGGGATCAGCAACGTCTGTTGCCATGGAGACGCCGTTTCACACAGCGATAGTTGGCGTCGATATAAATAACACGGATCTTTCTCTTGTGTGTTTTGGTCTTTTAGCTTTGATTTTTGTGCCACAAAGTTACGACGTAATTAGGTGTGTTATTTTTACGGTAAAGTGCGAAACACTACAAACTTCAGAAAAAACTTTTTCTCCGTGTTTTTTTTTTTGTGGTGTTTTCTCTAATTTGTGGTTTTTTTTATTTGTTTATTTCCATTTTTTTAATATATCCTAATTTATAGTGTTTTTCCAATTTTCAGAATTCTTTCATCTTTTGCACTTCCAGGCCACCGTAGTTTTTTTAGTACGTTCGTTGCAAAACTACTTAATTTTTTATTTTTTTTTTAAACAGAAAAACTTTATTAATGCCAGAGGGGAAATTCTTTTACGGCACAGTTAAAGTTAAATATCAAATAAGGCATAAATATGAATATTGACAGGTTTCACGGTCATCTGGAAACTTCACTTATCAGAGTTTAATTATGAAGAATCTTTATTAAAATAAAAAAATAAATAAAAAGTCTGTGAGGAAGACGGTTGTTTTTTTCCTGAAACTTCATTTGACTGTAATGATCCTAACTTTATCAAATTGTGTGAGTGTGTGTGTGTGTGTGTGTGTACAGCTGTTTGTACCTGCCTTGTGTCTTATTATTGTTGTTGTTGTTTACCTGTGATCCTACTGCTGGGCTCTCCATGGCCTCTCCTCCGCTGCAGGAGGAAGAAGTCGTTGCTCCTCTCCGTCACCCAAAGCTTCAGCGCGTTCTTCAGCGCGACTTCCTCCGGGTGCAGCCACATTTCTTCCCGCAGGGAGGGACCGGGAGGAGCCGGGGAGGGAGGGGGGGAGGGAGGGTGAAGCCCTCCGCCGCGTCCCGGGGCTCTGCTGAGGCGGGGTGAGGGTGGACCGTGTCCCGTCCCGGTCCTGGAGCTGCTACAGCCGGGGGTCTAGGGTCCTCTCCATGGGCCCCGCTGCTCGTCGCGGCATGTTCGGGACTCGGAGTCTCACATACACACTTACTTTCTCTCTCGCTCTCTCGCTCTCTCTCTCTCACACACACACACGCACACACACACTCGAGCAGCAGCAGCTGTACACAACGAGCAAAGATCCTCTGGTGACGTGACGTCTCACTCTGACAGCCGCTCCGGAACCACGCCGAGTTTAGAATCCTAATTACAGGTAAGTGTGGGAATAAAGCAAAACAAACAAAACAAAAAAATTAAAAATAAAGATAAAAAAATATATATTTCAATTCAATTCAAATTATACATTTATATTTATATATATATATATATATATATATATATATATATATATATATATATATATATATATATATATATATATATATATATATATAAATAAAATAAAAAATGTATTTAAAAAAAGTATATATATATATATATATATATATATATATATATATATATATATATATTTCAATTAAATTCAAATTGTAAATTGAGGACTTTTTTATTTAGTTATTTTGTGTGTGAACATTTAGTGTTTTTTTATATTAACAAACAATCCATTGTTTGACATGACAATGCTTAATAATTAAAAAAGACAAAGAGAAAAACAAAGGAAAATGTAAAAAAAATTATTGAACTGGTGACAGGCGTAGTTTACAGTCTTCAAAATGACATTTACAATATAAAAAAAGAAAAATATATATATATACAGAGAGAGCAAAATTGGCATTTTCTACTTTGTCACTAATTTGTCAATTACAAAAGTTGATTTTTTAACAATGTGCCAATAACTATGTTCCCTCTGGGCTGAAAGTCTATTAATCTATCTATCTATCTATCTATCTATCTATCTATCTATCTATCTATCAAATAATCTTAGAGACATGGGGTGTGCACATTATCAATGTAAGATTAATCGGTGAGTGTCAGGTCTGATCTGTTTGAATTAACTAACCAAAGTAACCATTAATTAACTAATAAAAAAAGAACTGTTAAGAAACAAAATAAGCCTGGTTGCTGTCAAAACTCCTCCCAAACCACAATTGAGGTTTTTTTTCTGGGTTCAGTCTGTCAAGAAAATAGAAATCTGACCTGAAATTAAAATACCTCGTTTGTCTGTCTATGTGATTCTCTAAAAAGAAAAACAAAACAAGATGGAGTGAGAGCTCCTCTACTACTTTCGCCATATCCGCATTTCTACTTTCTCTTACATCACTTCCGGCAAAGGAAGTGAGTGGACGGTCACGTGAGACAAAGTTTTATTATTATTATTATTATTATTATTATTATTATTATTATTATTATTATTATTATTATTATTATTATTATTATTATTATTATCATAGCCCAGGTGTTTTCTGTCCAGTCCAGGTTATTGTTCAGGTGAACATCCAGGTACTTGTAAGAAAATCTCCATCTCAATTTTTATTTCTTCTTTTCGCCTGTTTTACAGTTAATTTCTCGCGGTTTCAGCTCATCTTGCGCCTTTTCCTGTTCATGCTTGACCTTCTTGTGGTTGTTTTGTAGATTTATGTCGATGTGTTCTGTCTCTCTGTGGTTGATTTGTCACTTATTGGCAAAGTTCTTTGTGAAAGTTTCACATCTAACCAACGTGGTTTTCTATTTCCTTCTTTGACTTTTGTGCCATTTTGTGGTTGTTCTGTGTCTCCATCATGGTGCCAAGTTATATTTTGCCGACTCTAACATATCACTTTGATGTGTTTGTTGTAGTTTTAGGAATCTTTGAAGTCCTTTTGCACCTCTTTATTGTTGTATCGTGCCATTTTGTTAATTTCTCAAAGATTCTTGTGTTGTTTTGAATTGATTTGGCCCAATTTTCTATTTCTCTGATAGTTTTGAGCCACTTAATAGATATTTTTCATTCTTTTGCAGTTATTTTGTATCTCTTTGTGCAAGTCTTTGATTCCTTGTCGTAATTTTGCAACCTTTGTTACCGGGGACTGTTTTAGGTTTGTTTGTTCTTGTTATACATGTATTTTTTGGTAATTTTGTGCCACTTTCCTGTTGCTCGCTGTCACTTATGACTGTTCTTGATGAAGCAGTCTTTTGATTTCAGACTGATCAGACCTCGGGTTATTTGGTTAAAAGAGGAAGGAGAAAAGGGGAAGTCAGATAAAGAAAAACTCTGCTGACAGTTTCAGATGCGGCTCTTCTTGCGCAGTTCACTTTAGGAGTTTGGATTCAGAATCTGTTCTTTAAACAGCAAACAGTTCATGTCAAGTGGTGACAATATCTATTGACTGTGTATAAATTATACTTTCTTTTTGTGGATAATTAATGAGTTGGTAGTAAACAGTTGTTTTTACTTGTGATATAATTTCAGGCATGTTTTTCTTAATCAAATTTTGGGGGTAAAATAAAACACCTAAAAATAACTAATATATGAAAGAGTGGATATATGTCCTTTTTTTGTTGACAGATGTAATTTCAATTCTTTTATTAAGATTATTGGTGATTTGTAGGTCACTTTATACTGAAAATACTAAATTTTGCAACCCACAGTTTACACAAGATCTTTTGTGTATCAAGTAAGTTATAGGATCATTGTTGTCTTTCCGAATTTACACAACTTTTCAGAAGATCTCGCCATTTCTTCATCATTTCATTTTCTTTCATTTTTGCATGTTCTTTGTAAACATGACTCATTCTGATGTTTCGTTGTGCGAGCGCCGCCCGTTTGCTTTCATTCTTCAGAGAAACTTGTTCATGCATTTATTTGCATTTTTCTGGATTATTCTAATGGTGCGCTTAAAGGTCTCAGAGGTGGTGGAGCACTTGGCGTTTCAGTCAAATGAAACAAGGTGAAGCGCCTCACCTGCGGAACAAACTTCCTGCTGACACACTCACTTCTTTTAAATCAGAACTTCGGACACTTTTCTTAACTCAGCTTTACCATTAAACAATACTTTTTAATGATGTTATTATTTTTATAAAAAAAAAATTATATTAAAATATTAATCGACTTGTTTTAATAAATGTATTTCCCCCCATGTGAAGCACTTATTCAATTTATTGATTTCATGTTGGCACGTTTATTCTTCCATACCTTTTGTCAGAAATAAATTTGTCATGTCCTACAGCCACAAACGCTTGAGTTTGTTTACTTTTTTTAAGTGTTGATTCAGGTGTTTTAAAGATATACAAGTCACACAAGATGTAAAACTGTCCTCACAAACACTATTTCATTTACTTGCGCGAGCGTGTTTCCTTTCTGTGCGCGTGTTCCACCTGTTTAGTGTCACGCTGCACTCTTTTACCTTATTTGGTTACAGTGAGCGTAAAGCGGAAACGAGTGCCGCTTTTATTATTGTCCTGTCGGTATATTATTCCTTCCGACTATTTTAAATGATGATTTGCTAACATTTCACATAATTATAAAACAGTGTATAAATAAAACGATAATAAAGTGGACAAAAGTAATTTTATTAGTTCTTTAATTGAAATTTGCTCTTACGTGAAAAATTCATTGTTTCTTGTTTCCTTCCGGAACCTTCCAGCGGGCGCTCCTTCTGTTTCCGGGTCTGGGTGGAGACAAGCGGTGTGATTTTTATTTCTGAACTCATTTAATCCGTAAAGCTATCAAAATGCAGGTCAGTACATGTTTATTCCGGATTTTAAAACGCGTATATCAACATTGGTTAATTATACAGCGCGAATTGAGTTGTTGTCGATGTGATGTTTGAGTGACTGAGGTTTTTTCGGGTCGAAGTGTTTGATAGTTAGCATTGAAGCGAGGTGTAGCTTTTGTTTTACAGCGTCTAAAGTCAACAAAATACTATTAGGCGATTAGTTTTTGACGTTAGATTGACACAAACTGGAGGAAATTTGAATGTTGTTTGTTTCCTGTTCACGTTGCCTTCTGAAATACGAAAATGGTACAACAAATCATCACAGTTGAATTGATAAACTAAGGGACATCCAAGGTATCATAATTACAGTTTGAGACCTTTTTTTTTGTTTTAGCTTACCTCATATACTATTATAGTTTAAAATCTAGGTAGTATTCATGTTCTGGGCTAACTTTAGCAGGTAGTTGAATTTGTTTCACGTAAAGTGAATAATGGCAGTTAAAAATGTATAAAAGAGGTCTATAACTTAATGTGTTGTGCTCCAGTACAAGAACTTTGAATATGCTGTGATATTGCGGTTCGTTTCGCTACCAGGACCCCAACGAAGACACCGAGTGGAACGACATCCTGAGGAAAAAAGGCATCCTTCCTCCCAAAGAGACCCCAAAAGATGAGGAGGAAGAGGAGGAGCTGGCTCTCCAACAACAGTCTGTTGGTAAAGAATAGAGAATTTTTTGGTTAAAAATGATTTGTATTCGGAAACTGTCACAGATCCCAGATTCAACAAAATAAAACATGCAACCCAGTCATGGATCAGGAATGTGATTCAGTTCTTGAGTCACTGAAAGAAGTGATTCATCTCTGTAGTGTCACGTGCTGTTCTCTTGTTCAGTTCTGAATTTGAGGGATGAAATGGGGGAAAAATGCACACGCAAACTAATATATATACAGAAGCTAATACAAAAATGTATATATTTATATATCAATATCAATATCTTCCCAATTTCGTTTTAATAACTCAACAGATTGTATGTCCTCTGTTAATCCTCTGCTCAGTTCAAGTTCACACCACGAGTCTCTGTAGTGAAATCTAACTGAGCGAGCCGTGAACGTGGGATCCATTGCGACGCTCGTGATCCTCCGCTGAATGTCCCAACAGTTAAAACGTATGAAAGCATGACGCTGGAAGAGCTGGACGAGAACGAGGACGAGTTCGGCGAGGACGACGAGGCGGCCATGGAGATGTACCGGTGAGTTGGAGGTTTTTTCACGTCGGCAACACCGTGTGGAGGATTTTGATATTGGGGATTTGATATGAATCACAACTTGATCTTTGCTCTCTGAAATAACATACAAGTCCTTTTTTGTTGTTGTTGTTATTATTCAATAATGGGTTGGACTCTAGTGACTCTTCCTTTGGTATAAAAGATGATTGGATGTGTGAGACGGCACTGCTTCTTTCAGATTTCCTCTATAAATATGAATAAAGTGCAGCACGATGCACCGTCACAGGATAAGGAGACGGCGACGTCGCGTCCTGAGCGAGAAGTAAACGTTCTCCATGTTTGTGCGACGTCTGCCTCCAGACAGAAGCGCCTGGCGGAGTGGAAGGCCACGCAGATGAAGAACATCTTCGGCGAGGTCAGCGAAATCTCCGGGCAGGACTACGTCAAGGAAGTGAACAAGGCCGGGGAGGGCATCTGGGTGGTGCTGCACCTCTACAAGCAGGGGTAAGGTCACCCACGTCTCGGGCGGAAAGCATCAGTCTGGTGTATTGTTTAGACATTCTGAGCTCCGGTGTGACTGCAGGAAGTTCCCCCATCACAGGAACTTTGTGCACTTTGACCACGGCTGCACACACGTTGATTTATTATCATTTTGATGTCGGTCTTCTTCCCAATATTAGTATCACCAAACGTGTCGCCGTCCTGTTTTTCGAGGACTCCAGTCGGTCAGTGGGACACCGAGGGCCAATCCCAATTCTACTTTTACCCCTCCGCCTACCCCTTAGCCCTCCGGCTTCCCCTCCAAAACGAGGGCAAAGGCAGTTTCAGCCCTTAGGTTTGGGACACCCCTCCCCCTCTCGCTCCGTCTCACAGTTTTGACGTCATAACACGGCGCCGTTACATCAGCAGAGCTGAGCCACGGATTATTTGTTGATTTTCCAGCAGGAGCGTCGTCGCGCCGTCCCAAATTCAACGTGTTGCAGCAGCTTGGCTGCTTTGTTTCCACATCAAGGTGAAGAAATAGACGGAGACGTGGATTACTTCAGTTTTTTGCGCCGTATTTGGACTTCAGAAATATTTCCTCATTCACCATGAGAAAGCGGAGGAGCTTCCTTGTTTGTCCCTGTTTTCAAAACACCCATATTAGAAGACTTTGGAACTATACAGTGTAATAATAAAATGTTATAAACACGGTCTCTACAAAGCAAATACACACGGAAGCTACATACGGCAGCGCTACTTCCGCTTACTAGTATAAAACACAACAGGTTTATAGAACTTTAGAAGCGTATATATGTGAAATGCGAGTCCTTCGGCGCCATGTCCTCCTACCCCTCTGTTTAAAGTGTGCATCTGAACACGCTTCGTTTCGAGGGGTGAATAGCCCTTCCCCTCACCCCTCAGACTCTCGTGAACGCGCATTTCAAAGGGGTAGGGGTAAGATGAAGGGCTGAGGGGTAGAATTGGGACGCAGCCAACAAGTCCGTCGCTAACGTCCCGTCTTGCCCCCGCAGCATCCCGCTGTGCACCCTCATCAACCAGCACCTCGGCGCCCTGGCCGCCAAGTTCCCGCAGACCAAGTTCCTCAAGTCCATCTCCACCACCTGCATCCCCAACTACCCCGACCGCAACCTGCCCACCATCTTCGTCTACTTCGAGGGCGAGATGAAGGCCCAGTTCATCGGCCCGCTGGTGTTCGGAGGCATGAACCTCAAAGTCGAAGGTGCCTTGTGTTCTGCATGTTTCATTCACGTCAGCGTCCGGGGGGGGGGGAGGGGGAAAGGGAAGGGAGGGGGGGGGGGGGGACAATCTGCACTGCCCAGGACTTTAATCTGGAAAGCAAAGTGAGCAGGGCTGATTATTTCACACCCCTTTGGCCACGGAGCAGAAATCAGGAGCAATAAATCTAGAAAAACGGACAAATTCAACAAAGTAATGGGGAAAAAAACAACTAAACCGTTGCAGCGAGAGGGAATTACCGTAATTTCCGGACTATAAGTTCTTTTTTTCCCCACTCGCTTTAAACCCTTAAGCAACGAAGTGGTTAATTTATGGGATTTTAAGGGTTGATGAGCTTCAGGCCTCTGATTCACGGGTGGTGCGTTCAGGTGCATCACGTAACTCCGACCTTTTATTTTTACAAAATTTGTCGGGTGCGGCTTATCTTCACGTCTGGAAATTACGGTAAGTGAAAGATTGTGTTTACGTAATCGCAAACGTTCTTAACAAGCAAACACACAAAGTTAAAGGCAGGAGGTGGAAGGAAAGTCTGATTGTTTATGTTTTTAGAAGAAAAGAAAAAAAAACCCTCTGCTCATCAGATTTATTTATTTATTTATTTAGCTCTCTGCGTGTACTTTAGTTTTTACACGAATAACATTTACTCCTGTACAATTAGATTTCAATGACATTTTATTCAAAATACAGCCGTCATTTCAAGGTACTTTTACTGAGAAAAGCCGAACGATTCCGTTTGTGCCTCCAAGCAGCTGGAAATGATAAAACGTTTCCTCGTTATGTTTTCCCGTTAACGTGACGGTACGGCCATACTAATGCACCGATTGTACCACTTGTATCTAAAAAAAAATTTTTATTATTATTTTGGGTTTCGTCTTTAACAGCACATTTTTTCTCCCCTCCTGGAAAGTGTTGGTGTTTTATTGGATCAGTATGACGCTCGATCTCCAGCCTTTTACCTATTGATCATTAACTCCGCGTTCCCCTCCCCCCTCCCCTCCCCCGCAGAGCTGGAGTGGCGGTTATCAGAAAGCGGGGCGGTGAAGACGGACCTGGAGGAAAACCCCAAGAAGCAAATCGAAGACAAACTCATGTCGTCAATCAGAAGTTCTCTTCCCACACGGAAGGACAGTGACTCAGAGGACGATTAAAAAAAAACAACAAAAAAATAAAACAAATCCGCTAACCTGGAAACATCGTGCAGACGCTGCATCGGAATCGGCCCCGCGAGGAAACGAGAGCCTCGTTTTGTCACGTAGGAGGCGCCGACGTGCGGCATTGCTCAGAGGCACGCGGGCAGACCTCCAGGCTTCAGGGAATCGAACCCACGAGCCACGTCTGCGCCACCTAATTTTTACGGTCACACCTTGTTTAAAGCCTCCAACTTCAAAAAGACAACCGATAGAATATTTTTTATTACTATTATTATTGTTTGACGATAATTAAAACACAAACTGTACATTTTCATGTATCCTGCTGGATTAAATGTGAGTTCGCCTCTTTGCCACAGTGACGTGTCGTATGTTGATTCCGAGTTCTCCCACCTGGGAACTGGGATGGTTCCAGGTGGTAAAAGTCCCATTTACCAGTTTAATGCGTTCACATGACTGCAAAAAATTAAATAAAATACCTCATATAAATCTGTAGGTAAATATTATAAACTAACATCGTGTGTTTGTGGGGTTTATAGCAGTGGGCTTCCACTGGGGGGCGCCAGAGAGCCTCTTAATTTTTTCTTGTTTTTGAGATGAAATGAAAAAATAAGAATTGTGAATTGTTTTAGAGATTCTCAATCAAGATTCAGAGTTAACTTTATTTTAAAGACACAAACTCAATGGTAGGCTCAAATAAGGAGTTCTTGTTTCCGCATGCACAGTAGCAGCGTTTCAGAAAAGTTGCTTTTGATAGACGTCAAAAAGTTCCATCTTGGGTTAATTTTTAAGAAAAACAATGGAAGTTTGAACATTTTCACTCAAAAACGTTGACGGCGTAAACGTGGGCTGGGATTGGTCAACGGTGCGGAAAGAACGAGCGCAGCGAAACGTACGCAACAATTGCAGGGGCGGGGCTTATAGAATCCACACGTTTCTATTGGGCGCAGAGTCATTTAGTCAAATTATCTTGAACTTTTCACAGATTTTTTTTTTTTTTTTAAGTGGGTAAAAGTGTGGAACCGTTTTTTGACGTCGTCTCGTGTGACGGGACGATGACGCTAACTCGCTCGCTCGGAGGTTTCGGACACAGTGAGACACGTGTTCAGCCACGGCTATTTAGTTTGTTGTTGTTTTTTTTGTCTTTTTCTTTCCATCTACACAATAGTTTATTTTTTTCTATGAACAAAAAGTCATGTTTCATGTCCCGGAGAGGCGGCTGCTGCCTCCCCCCCCCTCCATCCCTCCATCCCTCCCTCCCTCCGCCTGCCGGTCGCTCTTGGATGTGATGGACGTCTGGAGGCGGAGCCACCGGCTGCTCTTCTCCCCGAATCCTGCTGTCACTTCCTCTTCGTTCATTGGCACTCGTCGTCTCACTAGATCCCTTCTGGCAAAGCTCGAATCTTCTGTTCCAATTAGGGAGAGAGAGGGAGAGAGAGAGAGAGAGAGAGAGGGGGAGAGAGAGTCATCAGTGAAATGGAGCCTCAGCAGTCATGTGATCTAATGAGGCTCATCAGCGATTCATTACCTGGAAAGGTCAAGTCCTCATTAAGTAAACTGTGTTTTTTACCAGACGTTTAACAGCGAGAAGAAAGAAACTCGTCCGTTTTAAGACCAATTTTCAAGAAAAAAGTCAGAAAAATGAGCAATTTATAGCATTTTTTTGACGTTTTTTCTTCTTTTGTCTCAAACCTTTCGTTCATCTTCTGATCGACTTTATAAATTTACTTTCGCGCGACGCTAACGCTAATCTAATCTAATCTGTGTGAAAGCAGGCCCTTAAGCTAGTGATTTCAATTAACAACAACAACAATATGTGACACGCACTTCTTTTGTTTTTCGCCTCAGCAAATTTTCCAGTTTGCCAGCTTTTTCGATTCAAAAAGTTTATTTTGGATGTGTTGGAACAACGCAAAAAAATAAAACAATAAAAAAAAAAAAAAAGCGCAAATATCCGACATAGTTTTTTCGCTTTTTTGATTTTTAAGAAGAGTAGATTTGTATGATCTCTATCGCCAGTTTTATAAATTATCCTTATTATTAAGTGTTTCTTTAAACCTCGTCACGCTAATTTAAATACGTGGTCCAGAATGTGTTTTACTTTATTTTGCACTGAAATGCTTCTTTATCTTGTTTTTTTTTATGTGTTTTATGTCAGATTTCTAGTTTATTGTGTGTGTGTGTGTGTGTGTGTGTGTGTGTGTGTGTGTGTGTGTGTGTGTGTGTGTGTGTGTGTGTCTCACCAGGAGTAGCACCTTCTTCTTCCTCCTCTGGGAGAGTTTGGGCGAAAGTCGCAGCAGAGGATGAACCGAGTGAGGCTGAGGGAAACGACAGGAAAGCTCAATTCAATTCAACTTTATTTATAAAGCACCAACAAATACCGCAGTACTCCGGGACCATAGTAATCTATTATAGGGGGTCATGGCAACATTAATTATAATTACTTATTTATTTGTTTTCTTAAGGCCCTCGTTTACGCGACATTTTCAAATGAAAACGCAAAAACTCTGTAGCGATGTGGGTGTTCGTTTCCATGACAACAGTCCTCGGAGCCACAACTTTTTCAAAACACTCCCGACTCCATGGAGACGGTAAACAGTCGTTCTGCACGCGCTCAGTAGAAGGACAATCAGAACAAATTTCCCTCCAGAGTGTCGCGACTCCCCCAGTCCACATTCTCCTGGTACTTTTATTTTGACAGTCACCGTGAAAACAATCCAACTTGGTCGTCTGTCCGCGCGAACGTCCGCGTTTTCCCCATCGTTAATGTTTAGAGCGTGTTGTTCTCTACTGCGTTGGTCTGTAGCTTCTTTATCATTGTTGTTGTTGTTTAAAAGTGTCCGCTTTTTGTTTGGTTTTTTTGCCTATACTCTTGCTAGCAAATCATGTTACTGTCTAGATAGAGCTGTCCCGGCTGGTTTAATCTAGAAAACCATGTTACTGTCTTGATAGTGCTGCTCAGGCTGGTTTAATTTAGAAAATCATGTTACTGTCTTGATAGTGCTGCTCAGGCTGGTTTAATCTAGAAAATCATGTTACTGCCTAGATAGAGCTGCCCAGGATAGTTTAATCTAGAAAATCATGTTACTGTCTAGATAGAGCTGCTCAGGATAGTTTAATCTAGAAAATCATGTTACCGTCTAGATAGAACTGCTCAGGCTGGTTTAATCTAGAAAATCATGTTACTGTCTTGATAGAACTGCTCTGGCTGGTTTAATCTAGAAAATCATGTTATTGTCTAGATAGAGCTGCTCAGGCTAGTTTCTTATTTAAAAAAAAGAAAAATAACAGTGCCTCCTAGTGGCCCGACGCGCTAACTACACGGTTTCCGGCACCGTTTTCAAAAGTCGATGTGTTTTAAATTTGTTACGTTGTGTGAACGAGGTGTTATTGTTTGTTTACCGACCGATTGGAATGGGAAGTCATTTAACCCTTTATAGGAATCAAGAGCGAATGAGTTAACTTCAAAACTAAACATCCTGTCGTATTTCAATGTCGCTTCATTGACGTTGAATTGAAGCATTTCCAGAGTGATATTTTTCGCACAGATTGCTTCCTGTGTGTCTCTGCTTCTCACCTCCTGCTGTAGAGCTCCGACGGAGTTCCGCGCTTTCGAAAAATGAAACAGGAACTGAGGAGAAAAGACGAGCAATTGATTAGCTGCTGCTCAACAAATGTCAGAAAATGAGCATTTAAAATGTTTTTAAAATAAGTCGGGAGGGAGGGAGGGAGCACCTACTCTTTTAAAGACGTTCTGGACTTGTTCCTGTGGGAGGAAACAACAAATTAGCATTAATCACAAAAAACGTCAGGGTCTGGTTGTTTCTATGAAACCCCCCCCCCCCCCCCCCCCCTCTCCCCCCGTGAAGCATATGTGGGAGCAGCGACCTCGTCCTGGTCCGTCCACTGCACGTCCCCCGAGTCCTCACTCTGGATTCCCCGGGCCTGTGGACAAAAAGCCACCAGCCAGAACATTAAGACCACTGACGGTTGATGTGACACCGACAAGATTCTTTTTTAAAACACGTCTAAAATCTTTCCTTTTTATGGATTCCCTTTACAATTTGTCAATGTTTGCTTTTACACTCCTTTTAAACTTCCTGGCACTTTAAGGTTGTTCGAATGTAAAGTGCATTTACAAATTATTATTATTATTATTATTAGATTAGGAAGATCGGATGAAGAATATTATTGAATAAAGGATCAATTCTTACCCTTCTTAGCTGCACTCCGTCTTCCCACAGATCCAGAGGATGAGCATCTGGATAAAAAAAACAAAAACATGAGAGGACTTGTAAAAAGTTTGGTGTTACTGAAGCATCACTTTAATTTATTTATTTTTTACAAAACATCAGGATTATTTATTGTGACATTTTGATTTAATATTAATATATTTGTAAAAATGTAAAAAAAGAGGAGAAAAGAGTCAAAGAGAAATAAAATATCCCAATATGAAAAAAGTATTCTTAACTTATAAATTGTGAGCAAGTTACTCTAATAATAATACTCCAATTGGGTGTGTTTACAGATAAATACTCAAAGTATTTATCTATTGAATAAAGTTGATTTAAAAAGAAAGAGCAGAAGAAAGTCCTGATATTTATCTCATAATTTATTTAATCTTGACTAAAGTCATTAAAAAAGTGACTCCAATCGTCCAAATTCAGTTTTACTTTGTTTTTCTCGTCTGCCTTTTGCCATTTTTCAGATATTTGCATTAATATTTGAGCAAAATTAATCCAGGATCAAGCCTTTACAGATAAATGCTGAAAATAAATACATTTTAAGCACAATAATCATGATAAATACAATAAAATCTCATCAACGTATCAATATTAATAATCAATATTAAAGTTTACAAACAGATTGCATACATGACTCAATAAGAAGTTATACAGCATGAGAAAAATCAATTGATCAACATAATCTGCAGGGATTTAATAAAATATGACTCGTTATTTATTGTTTCTCCACATAGAAACTCTTTTTAGCACAATTTATACATAGTTCAAAGTTGTTAAATGATATTTAAATACTCTTTTGAAACTTTTAGAATTAGAAAAAATACTTTTTTTGTTCATTTGTTGAAATATATTGTGTTTTATTTCTCCTTTTAAAGTTTGCAAAGCACCCTGTGTTGCAAAAAACTAAAGAGTGTTATACAAATAAAGTTTAAGATGTATATGTATATATGCGAAATATAATATCACGTATTTTGCCAGAATGTTTAAACGTGACCAAAATTATATATATCTTCAATGACATTTATGGCATTAAAATGTCTAAATGTGTGATTTCCGTCTTAATCTACATCTACATTAATCTTTCATATTCTAAGCCTTTAAATTATAACAAATTTATGATATTCATATTTTTTACTTGTTTCAACCACTTTGACTGCTTCTATCTGTTAATGTATCTTTGCATCCTCACTCATTTCATATATATTTATTTAACTTTGCTCCAACAAAATGTTACTGCACATCTGCAATGTGTATTATCATGTTGAATTCCACAATATTTTATATTTTCCAGGTTAAAATCATGGATGAGAAGCATCAGACTGTGAGGAAGAGAAAGTAATGTGGAAGGTACTGTCAATTTCACAATAATAAGTTAACAGAAATAATTTATATTTTAAAAAACAAGCAAACATGGGTTAGAATCACGTTAAAAGTACAAAATAAAAAATAAAAAATACATCCTCCAAACTAGTAGAAGTGGAAATATGTGCTTTTATATGTTGTTTTGTAGAGAAGTTCCAGACAAATGGATTCCAATGTGGTCAGACAGTTTCTATTCCACTTGTATAATCAAGGAGGAAAGTTCATAAGACTTAAAATGTTCTATAAATTCGCCCCCAATGACACTAAAGGTTGAAATATTGTATTTTCAGGTGAGTTGACGAGCATCCCTGCAGGATCAGGTGAGAAGTGTTTATTGTAGTGTGAGGTGTCTCCTCTAGGGGGCGCCAGAGAGCTCCAGAAGGGCAGCAGTAAGAAAATAAAACTGTGCATGGGCGTCATTGCTCTTTTTGTTGTTGTTGTTGTTTTTTTTACTGAAAACAAATCACGATCAAAAACAAAAAGGTGGAATGTTAAACTATTATTTATGTATTAAACCAAGTATCTTCTCACCGAATTTGTCCGGCTATAGTTGAAATTGTGCTAAACATTGATGTAAATATAGAATTAGTCCGGATATTCCTCTAAAGGTTAATTAAATATTTGGGTTTTTCTGCTGCTGCCACTCGCCAGTACAGTCTTATTCATAAAATAATTAAAACTCAGAATTAATGTGAAAAATATAACTTTAAAAAAAAAGAACTAATGACTATAAAATGGGGAGAAAAAACACGTGACCTTTAATTAATGACCTGCAAAAGTGCACATGGTGACCTATAACCAAGTCGTTATTGAAGGATAATGAACCACCTTGTCACTTCAGGATTATTCATCCAATTAACAAGTAACTCATAGAAAGTCGATGAATTGCCTTTCATATGATGAAAGTCCATCCGTGGTCATATATTAAAGCGCGGGGATATATTAGGACTGCGGTGTTCAGGTAATTAAGATTCCAAATGTTTTGTTTTTAATTAACGTGTGGAAAAAGGGGACGAAGCTTATTTTGAAGGCGTTGTATAAATGTGTAGTCAGCTATCAGACTGACCTTAAAACTACCGGCAAATGATTCCATTGCAAAGAAATAACCCTTTAAAAAGCACTCTGTTATTATTTAAACGCCTTTTAAGACTATTTTAAGCGCCATAACGTAATTTTAATGTAAAACGAGGGAATATATGGAATATTTACGCAAACATACCCTTGTATTTGACTCTGTTCTCATGTATGTTCAGTAATCTATTCTAAAATGTACAGTTTGTGCCATTTTTATCATCGATTTGCAGAAAAGATGCGCACGGTTCAGTCTGCGCTGTGAGTTCTGGGAATGTTGGATGATGCGTGAATTTGACAAGTTTTTCAAAATGAGCTCATCAACAGATTAAGACTAACGCGGATTAAGAAGAAAAACAATCGTTCGTCTCATAATCACCTACCTATTAACTTCCAACATCCAAAAAAGGCGAAGAGACAAAGAAGAAAAAGTATTCTCTCCGTTGGCACCGTCATGTCTGCAGCGGTTCCTCTGCGCGCTTCGCTCGGTTCGGCTCGGATCGGATCGGCTCGCTGATGTGCACTTCCGCTGGTCCGGTGTTGTGGTCTGGGTTCCAACGTCCCTCAGTTTAAAAGCACGCAACTTTACCCCGCTGACGGGCTTTTCCTCTGGTGGCCAATCAGGCACCGGGTCGATTGCGCAAATCCAACGCGCCTTTTACGCGCGTCTCTCTCTCTCTCTCTCTCTCTCTCCCACTCTCTCTCTCTCTCTCCATCTTTCTCTTTTAATTGTGTTGCAGCTTTTACGTGATGGAAATGTCCATATTTTCACAAAAACTAAACAATTGCTCCCGGAAACAAATGACAACAATCTCAACATAAAGCCAATTTTTAATTAAACCTTCTGGTGCAAAATCCAGTGACACAAAAAAAAAAATCCAGAAAACTTCCCCTTGAGCTGTTGCATTGTGGGTGTTTTTGTTTTGTTTTTGTTTGTTTTTTTTCAAACTCACCCTGACAGTGGCTATAGAAAGACTTTGAGGTTGTTGTTACATACATTTTAAAGGTTAGAGTTGAAAAGGAACATGAATTACAAGAGTAATTTGTATTTTCAAAGAGCATTTCTTCACATTAAACTATATAAAACTTACACAATGGTGATATTTCTAGTAAATAAACGTAAAAGGAGGATTTATACAGTGCTAAAATTGAAAAAAATTAATCAAATAAGCGACTAAGCTTCCTTACTTATTTGCCGTAGCTAAAAAAAATAATAAAAAAGTTTGATTAGTAATTTAATTTAATTTGCTGGTTCTACAAGCAGAATGAAAAAGGAAATACTTCATTAATCCCAGAGGCTAATTCTTTGTAAAGGTTTAATTTATGTAGTTTTGTGACAGTGAAAATTAGATTTAAAAAAAATTGCCTTGTGGGATATTTGTTAAACTCTCTTTAAACATGGGGTCATTTATTTGCAATTTGTTCCTGATAAAATCGATTAAAATACAAAAAGAAAGAAAAAAGAAAATTTACTGACAAAGAAATGAAACAACTTTCACTATTTCTGTCCTAAAAAGTTCTAAATTCAATACGTTTCTTACTGGATTTCTGCATCAATCAGAAAGAAAAGTACATCTATATTGTATTTTTTTTTAAAAGGCATCAGATATGGTGAGTTTTTTTTTGTAACTTCACATCAGTAACAACTGAGGATTTTGATGTTTTCCATAAGTCGGCGAGTGATTCTGTTCCCACCCCCCCCCCCCCCCCCCCCCCAGATTTTTTTTAATTTTTAGTTTGTCTCTTCAGAGTTATAATTTAAGAAACGGGTGAAACGTCCTGTTTATTCTCCCGGATGGTTCATTTTAAAGCCTGAAGGATCTCCGAATAGCTCCGTATCCGACGAACGCACCCGTGAACCTGAAACACAAGAAGGGAGTGTTTACGAAACATTTTCAAAAAGTGTCTCCGAGCCACGTTGTGGTGTAAACGGACACAGAAAACGCGACGGAACTTTTTGCGTTTCCGCATGTAAACGTCGGCCCGACTCCATTTAAAACTTTTTTTAACAGAGTCTTTTTTTTTTTAACAAAAAAAGTGACCACAATGTTTTAAAAAAAACGACTCTGTTGCGGAAACGCAAAAAGTTCCGTTGCATTTTGGGTGTCCGTTTACACCACAACGTGGCTCGGAGACACTGGGGGGGAGTGCAACTTTTTGAAAATGTTTCGTAAACACTCCCTTCTTGTGTTTCTGGATCACGGGTGCGTTCGTCGGATACGAAGCTATTCGGAGATCCTTAAAATGAACCATCTGGGAGAATAAACAGGACGTTTCACCCGTTTCTTAAATTATAACTCTGAAGAGGGAAACTAAAAATAAAAAAAAAATTTGGGAGGGAAAACAAATTATAGAAAAGCGGACAGAACTTACAAGAACGATCAAACCTGTTGTCGTTATCGGACGGCGTGTTTGTGACTCAGTCATTCTTATTTCCCTTGTTTTTGCTCAGACCAATCACACATGATGGTCCCTGATTACCGTCCTCAAGTCGGCCGCAGAATAAGAAAGAGGAAACAGCACTTATATATATATATATTTATATATACATATATGGAGCTGGTGTCCACATATGCTGTTTCCTCTTTCTGATTACCGTCCTCAAATCGGCTGCAGAATAAGAAAGAGGAAACAGCACTTATATATATATATTTATATACACATATATGGACCTGGTCCATATATGTATATATAAATATATATATATATATATATAAGTGCTGTTTCCTCTTTCTTATTCTGCAGCCAATATGATGGTAAGAGGAAAAACAAAAATATATTTGTATATACATATATGGACCTGGCGCCCACATATGTATATATCTCTAAATATATATATATATATATATATATATATATAAGTGCTGTTTCCTCTTTCTGATTACTGTCATATTGGCTGCAGAATAAGAAAGAGGAAAAAAGGGAGAAAAAATAGAAAAGAAATTATAAAAAAAAAATGCCACAAAAAAAATCCATACAAATTTAATCTAAAAAAAAAGTGTTTTTTTAATATATTTTCTTTTAATTTTTTTAATTTTGCATTCATGACGAAAGACAGAAACAAACACGATTAAAAAAAAAAATCGCTTCCCTTTCATCTCCTGGTTTTTCCTTTTGGATTCCCACTTTCCTTCCCTTTTCTTTTTTTTGTTTTGTTTTTCCTCTTACCATCATATTGGCTGCAGAATACGAAAGAGGAAACATCACTTAAGAGGAAAAAAAGGGAGAAAAAATAGAAAAGAAATTATTAAAAAAAATTTTTTTAAAGAAAAATGCCACAAAAAATCCATAAAAATTTTCTTGAAAAAAAAATTAAATTTTTATATATTAAATTTTTTTAATTTTGCTTTGCAACATACACAACAAAAGACAGAAACAAACACAATAAAAAAAAATCCCTTCCTTTTCCCTGGTTTTTCCTATTTGGATTTTGGATTTTCTTTTTTTTGTTTTGTTTTTTCCTCTTACCATCATCATTGTGTCTCTATGACTTCTCATGTTCCGGGACTATATGATGCACCATACAATCCCCCATCACCCCCCCCCCACTGCGCTCCTGATTCACCTCCCTGTGGACGCATCCATGTTGACGTCCTCGCCTCAGCATGGCCACGCTGGGACTTTCTCCTGCAGCCAGTTTTGTTTTTTTTTGTTTTTTTTTAATGCTAATTGCTTTTCTGCTGCTTCATCATTATGAACGTTTTGAGATGTTGTGTCTCCCCTGATTGCTGCCGTCTCTGTCTATATGTGTTCGTGTGCTTGATTTGCCGCCATGTTCTTGTAAAAAGTTGTTTGCATATCGTCGATCGCTGACGCAACGTCCCTTCGTAAATCATGATGTCTGAGGCGCCGGCAGATTAGCTTTAATCTGAAAATGTGGGGAAATCAATCCGCCTTCATGAGTTGAGACACTGAGGGACCCTGTGACGGGAATGTGGACGCCTCACCGTCTTCTTTTATCACTGGCGGTGTTCATCAAGCTCTGCGCTTAATGGGGCGAGTCCACATCACTTTGTTGTGGTTGTTTGCCGACGAGACGCGCCGCTCGCCTTATTAACCCCATAACTCAGGCCGACTGGCCGGCCGGCCCGCACGACTCACCTTTAAAGAAAAAAAAACAAAACCTGCCGCATCCCGTCTCTCGGGGTCGATGCGGCTCAAGTGCTGCTCGGGGGAAACATGAAAACACACTCAAGTCAAAGGGCGTCGCTCAACACTTCTCAACAACCACGATTTGTGATCAAATTACTTCGGGGGGGGGTTGGTTTTGTTTCTGGAGAAAGTGCGTGACAACATCAAGTGGAGTCTCTCCGTGGGACTGATTTGATTTTGACGAAATAGGAGGGAGGTCAGTGTTTGAGAATAATCCCATGAAGTAGCTGAGCGCTAAATAGAAATACTGGAAAGCGGTTTGCTGGTTTGGCTGATTCACTGGTTCATAGAACGTCAGTAGGAAGATGCTCAATAATCTGGGTGTTAGAGGATGAAGATGCTCTATAATCTGGATGGTAGTGGGAGGAAGATGCTCTATAATCTGGATGTTAGTGGAGGAAGGTGCTCTATAATCTGGATGGTAGTGGGAGGAAGATGCTCTATAATCTGGGTGTTACAGGAGGAAGATGCTCTATACTCTGGATGTTAGATGTTGAAGATGCTCTATAATCTGGATGGTAGTGGGAGGAAGATGCTCTATAATCTGGATGTTAGAGGAAGAAGATGCTCTATAATCTGGATGTTAGTGGAGGAAGATGCTCTATAATCTGGATGTTAGAGGAGGAATATGCTCTATAATCTGGATGTTAGTGGAGGAAGATGCTCTATAATCTGGATGGTAGTGGGAGGAAGATGCTCTATAATCTGGGTGTTACAGGAGGAAGATGCTCTATACTCTGGATGTTAGATGTTGAAGATGCTCTATAATCTGGATGTTAGTGGAGGAAGATGCTCTATAATCTGGATGTTAGAGGAGGAATATGCTCTATAATCTGGATGTAAGTGGGAGCTCTATAATCTGGATGTTAGATGTTGAAGATGCTCTATAATCTGATATTAGAGGAAGATGCTCTATAATCTGGAAGGAGGAAGCTGTTCGTAGCTGATTATGCACATTTTTGACAACGCTCTGACTCCGTCTCCGTGGAAACGGGGTAAATGTAACTTTCCTCCGACGCTGCTCCCGTCTCCTGCAGTACGAACCAGTAGTTCTGAACAGTAGACGGATGAAAAGAACGACGTCTTCCTCCAGCATGTCACGACTCTGGAGGAAGAACTGCCGCGTCGTATCCGACGCTTCGCTTCGTCGACCCGACGGCTTGACACCGCCGCGCAATTTGAGGAGGGTCGCAGGAGCATCGCAGCCCCGCGGCTGTCGGGCTTTTAAACGACACGCCGGTGCTTCTGTGTCACAGAGCGACAGATGTTTGCTTTTTTTTTGTTTGCCGTTTGTTGGAATACCTCATTAGGACAACAACCAGACTTAACGGCCCTACCGTACGGAGAGACTGCAGCTGTGAATTCTATCAAGTCCCGTCAGTGTAAAGTGTTCACCGAGGTGTATCTGGGCGCACACCATCATCGTCATCATCATCATCATCGTCATCATCATCCTCTTCATCCTCCCACAGTGGAGCTGCCCGGTTTAGCGTCTAATCAGCCACGTGGTGGGAGATGGACGACTTTTATTCGCACGCGATGCCAGAACGGTACAGTCAGCGTGAGTCAGGGGACGGCAAGGCCCCCCCACTGGCGGTGGGCTGGGGGAATCCAACCGCTACCCAGGAAGCAGACCGGCGGCCATACTTGGTCTGAAACAGCTGGATCAACCAGCGGAGGCCCTCGGAGGCACATGAGTCTGATTACGTGTCTAAATCAGTGTTTTTCCAACCACTGTGCCGCGGCACACTGGCGTTTCCGCGAGATCTAGTCAGGTGTGCCGTGGGAAATTATCCAATTTCACATTTTTTTTTCTAAAAAAACATTTGTGTGTTGAAGAGCAATCATGTATAAATACTCTTCACCAATAGATGGCAGCACAGAACTTTGCCGGTGAAATTGAAACTGACAGACGTCAGTCTGGTCAATCATCACCTCCTGCTACCATCTTGTATCAAAGTACTGTGTCAGTGACAGTGATGGAGAAGTTTTTGAAAAGGAAGAATGTGAACCAGGATCTCAGCTCTTCATCCATCAGGTCCAGGTTTCACACTGAGGGAGTCAAAAATTTTTAAAAAGAAATTGAGAAACTTTTTTTCTGTATTTACTTGATTCCTGTTGATAAAGCATTGATGAGAATGACTTTATATCCTTAATATAGGCTACAGAGTTTCAATTTTTAACATTTTCGGGTGGTGGTGTGCCTCCAGATTTTTCCAAAGAAAAAAGTGTGCCTTGGCTCCAAAAAAAACAAAACTGGTCTAAACCTTTCCCATTGACTGAAACAAGTGAAACTGATTCTCGATACTCGTCAAACCGAAGTAAACTGGAACTACGGTGGGGGGGACGCAGGTACGTGTAAACGAAGCCTGCCTTGCGATCGTCTTCTCCCCGATTGGTTTCATCCGTTCTCCATCACGTCGCGTATAAATAGTCCTTGTCCTCCTTTGTCTTGTCGTCGGTTCGCCGACGAGAACGACGCTTACTTTGGAACTTTATTCGCTCGCTTTGGACTTAATTACCAAGTGGAAACTCGTTTCCCCAAAGTCGTTGGACGAGTGAGTGAGCTTCAACACCTTTATGCTGCAAAAATCCGCCTATAAATCTACTGCAACACCCAAAAAAAAAAAAGACAAATCATGGCAGACATATTCGGACTCTTTGCTCTGCTTATTATCTTTATGACTGAAGGCCGTCATCGGCGTCTGACTCATACAACTGACTTTATTCTTGGTCGCTCCTCAAAGGTCACCATACCATTCTTCTCAAGATTTTTTTTGACAGGACACAGTATGGCCACTTGAAGTAAAAAAAAAAAAAAAAAACATGCTCGGAACGCGAGGAGGAAGTAGGACGACATAGGTTCTCCTTTCCCCAGGAGGCCGTCTATAGTGGAGCCACGTCGTTGAGTGGATCTTATTCCAGTGCTTTGGAGGGTTGGTGGTGCCGCTTCTCCACCACTGAAAGCGTTTTGCATAATGCTTTCAGTGCATATCCCGATGTAAAGAAGCTTTCGCTGCAAAAATTCCTCGGAAAAATATACTAAAACAAGAAAATTACTACTTAAAATAAGCAAAATGATCTGCCAACAGAACAAGAACATTTTACTTGACAAGAAAATAATACTCGCCCCATATGACTTGAAAATAGCATTTTTGAACTCAAAACAAGTATTATTTTCATTTGTTATTATTTCCAAATCTTAAAATAAGAAGATTTAGCTCATGAAATGCCAGTTCAGGTGCTTTGATCTCTGGTCCGTCATCTTAAAATGAGAAAAATGCTTGTATTAAGCCTAACAGTACTTTTAACTAGTTTTTAATACTCAACGCCTCGACCATTCTATTCTAATAAGAAAATAAAGTAATAATAATCTTAAAACTAGACTAATAATCTTAGCGGACAATTTTTGTTTTAAGCAACCCTAACCCTAACTTATTAGTCAAAAACAAGTAATGTTTCACTTAATTTAAGAAATGATATCTTGCCTAGATTTGACTTTTTGCAGTGTTACGATTTAAGAATAGATTTTATGGCGGAAAAGGTGAAGCACGGGATTATTTTTCTGCAGAATTCAAAACATCAAAGGCTTCCTGCGGCCCTTTTGGACCTTTGTAGTGTATAATCTGACATATTCCTTTCATTTACAGACATTAGGATGGAGTGAAAGAAATAAGAAAAAAATACTGCTTTCTTTCAATGGAGGATGTACAAAAGGTAAGATTGGATATTGACAGTATTTTTAGATGCAAGAAAAGAAGCATTAACAACTTGGGATTGTATTTTTGTTAGAAATGATATGTGTGTGTGTGTTGCTGTGTACAAGACAGGCAACTTGCAAAAGTGTCCCTTTTTAATTATTATGCATTGGATGTAAATCATTGTTGATTCAAATATGAGATATTTCCCCCCAAAAAAACAGTGACTAGTCGATAAGGATACCAGTCCGGTGCTTTGAATTGACGTTTTCATCATTGATTAAAGTGAGACTGACCAAACTTTCTCCAAAAGACATGAGCAAAATGTCTTTTTTTGTCTTTCTTATTTTTAGAGCCAGTTTTGAGGGTACATCCGGCTACGTCACCTCATTAGGCGCTCTCTGAGTGGAGCCAGAGGTGTTATCCCGGTGGCATGCGGCAGGAATGATGGAGAGGGGAGTGTGAGCTCTGACACCCATTTGACATCCAGTGTTGATTGGCGAAACGTCAGTCAGAAAAAAACCAGTGACTGTGGACACCGCTCACCGTCGAACCTCTACGGCGAAGGTATTCCCCAAAACCGGATGGTCCGTCTCCGCAAAATATACTTGATCAGGTGCGTGTATCACACAAAGAGTTTCTTTGTCTTTCATCTTGCTTTTTCTAATCTGTAATTCCAATTTAATGTCCATGACTTTTGGGTTTTTGTGTTTATTCTGATTCTGACTCTGATTCTGATTTTTCGATATATATTTTTTGGTTTAGGAATAAATCTTCTATTTCATCCGTCCTTGTTTTGAAAAAAAAATCTATTTTATATAACTTAAGAACGGTGCAACTGCTCCATGAGTGAAGGCAGGGTACAACCTGAGCAGGAAAACCTCACATTCACACACATCCAGAGTCACAAATTGGCCTTGAACCTAAATGTTTGGACACAGGAAGTGAGAACATGCAAACTGCAAAACGAAAAGGGCCCCAAAGCTAAAAACAATTAAACTGGGGTGTCGACATTCATAAATATATTTCCACAAGACAGAAAATATTCAGAATTTGTCTTCGGCGTCTAATCTGACCTCTGGACAAGTCAACAAGTCAAACATAGCATGTTAAACTACAGATATGGACAAATGTCAAAGTCTTTCCTTCTTTTGATTCTTTTGTAACTGCAAGAATTTGCCAGTCTATTCTGAAATATACATATTAAAGGAAATCAGATATTATTATATTTGCAAAAACAAAAACCTCAGTCACCTGTATCTGGAAATCGTATTTTTATTCAGGATTAAAACAATTTGTCATCATCTGGAAATTGTTTTGAGTTTACGTGTCTAAAGTATCAATTCACATAAATTGGACACCTTTATTGTGAAAGGTGTTGCGTTGTGTGACCTCCACAGATGCATTAATGTCGGGGGTCAAATTCTGACCAAGGGTGGTTTTGAATGCCTTTTTTGCCAATCTAGTATTTTTAGATCAGCCTCTGTCAGTTTTCATATTTATACTTAAAAATAAATAAATAAACAAATCACATGGCGGGCCGGTTCTGGCCAGAGTTTAACACCCCTGACCCAGCGAGTGTAACCTTCTCTGATGTGACCCAGTTTTTGTGTAATGTTCGTTCTTTAAAATTAGTTTCTGTATCATATTTGCTTATATATGGATGTATGGGTGGCTGTATGTTAACTCTGTCAGTGAAGTTATGAATCGCCAATGGGTCTGTGTGTGTAAGTCTGTTGAAGAAATTCAGGTTTTATTTTCTCTCTCTCTCTCTCTCTCTCTCTCTCTCTCTCTCTCTCTCTCTCTCTCTCTCTCAGACTCCTGGAGCTAATTGACATTATATCCCATTTCACTGCATGACTCTGTTCTGTCGCGGTGCCAAACAGTCACCCGGTGAGTCACGGCGAGAGAAGAACAAAGTCAAGTCTTTACATCCTAATTAGTAACAGCGCTTTCCCAGAAGCAGCGGCAGCGCGAGCGTAGGAGCTGATTTGTGAGTAATCCTCGCCGGTCGATCGCGGCCTGCAGAGGTTACCATAAAACTTTGACACGCGGCGCTTATTGGCAACATGACTCCGCTTCGCTCCGACACTTAAGGGTCGTGGATAAATGATGATGACGGATGAAAATCGTAAAATGAGATTTAATGCAAAAGCATACGTGCTTTTATTGTCAACAGCTGTCGGGCACAATGCATTTATTGTGAAATAGTCTTTCTACCTGGCAAGGGGGGCTGCGTGTGAGAGAGTCTGGGGTTGGCAAAGGCTGAAGCTTAAACACTATTATATCCAGCAAAACCTCAGAAATCTAGTATTTTAAACTGTCTTACAAGTTAATAAGACAATGAAGTCTATTTGGTTACATTCTATGGAAGTTGACATAAATGGATGACATGAATTTAATTAAAGTTCAAGTGAAAGAAAATATTAGGAGAAAATAATGGAGTCAAGAAAAACCTAAGCTGAGACCAAGTCAAGACCAGAGCGTCCTGAGACCATATCAAGACCAGAGCATCCTGAGACCAAGTTAAGACCAGAGTGTCCTGAGACCAAGTCAACACCAGAGCGTCCTGAGACCATATCAAGACCAGAGCGTCCTGAGACCAAGTCAAGACCAGAGCGTCCTGAGACCAAGTCAAGACCAGAGCGTCCTGAGACCAAGTTAAGACCAGAGTGTCCTGAGACCAAGTCAAGACCAGAGCGTCCTGAGACCAAGTTAAGACCAGAGCGTCCTGAGACCAAGTGAAGACCAGAGCATCCTGAGACCGAGTCAAGACCAGAGCGTCCTGGGACCAAGTCAACACCAGAGCGTCCTGAGTTCCCAGTCAACACCAGAGCGTCCTGAGACAAATCAAGACCAGAGCGTCCTGGGACCAAATCAAGACCAGAGCATCCTGAGACCAAGTCAAGACCAGAGCGTCCTGAGACCAAATAAAAACCAAGACCAGACCAAGACTTTAAGGGTCCAGAGATCGAATCAAGACCAAAACCAGACCATCTTGAGATGCTCTGTTCTTGGCCAAGTGGACTTTTAGGGTTCAGAGACCGAGGGGCCTTTCACATTCGGATGGTCTGTGACTGGGACCAGAGGTCGCTTGTCGGTTCAGAGTCCGTGGGAGATTTTCACACAGCCTATACTGAAACAGGTTTTGGCTGAAGAGACCTCTGGTCCGGATCAGACGTGGGAATGTGAACACACCCTGAGTCGAGACCAAGACTTTGACAGAAAGGGAGAAAGACCTCCGGCACCTTGGATGTGTTCCCAGTCCAGCCTGGGGTCTTGTCACTGGAGCTGAGTCCAACAACCCTCAGCTTGATAAAGAGTAGAAGAAGTGTGGTATTTAGGTATTTAATTCCAGTAAACATGGTGTGATTGAGTGTGCATTTCTTATAAATAGCTTCATCATCAGTATGATTAACTGTGTATTTTGGAATAATGACATAAGTGAAGCTGAGAAAAGGCTCCTCATACAAAGTGCATGCACGTGAACTCTCCAGCCCGAGAGGTTTAATATCTGATGCAGACTTTACAGTGCCATCTTGTGGTGCACTCGGACATGACACATCATCCACAGTGACTCCAAAATCCGTTTCAGTGAAAACAAAAAGTTGATTTATTTACCATAATAGAAATTAGTTTCACTGCATCTTCACTTCACTTGCATCAGACCCTGTCATTGATTTTAGACTAGTTTTATTACTGAGTCGTGACAAAACAACACAGAAATATGAAATCAGACACTTGAAACGCCTGAGAAAAGAACATTTTTGACCAACATGGAATAACAAGCGCTCCTTGTCTTGACTCTTATTTACACACAAAAAACCCCTCACCTTTTCATCTCTTGTTTCTTTGTTGAATTGGGTAATTTTCCCTTGATTTCTGTGTGCTTCAAAGCCTCTGCCTTGTGGCCAGTGTGTTAATACATTAATCACACAGTTTTAAAGGAAATAATTGCATTTAATCACATTTTCTTTCATATTTAACATTCCGTCATTGTAAATTTGCAGAGCATGAAAACCTAATTTATCACACGTCGGCCTTTTCCGGTATGTTGATATCCTAAAAATTACAAATTGACAAATGTATTGTGTCGTTTTGGACAATAGGAATAAAGTCAATATTCTCTAGGGACTTGGAAGTGCATTCACATGAAAAACATAAAAAATCGACTTAGTTTTTCTGAATTAATGACATAATTATGTGCTAAAATATATTATTAAAAAATTGCAGTTTTTCTGAGTTTATAAGATACTGTTTTCTGAAGAAAAAAAAAACAGATATTCTTTAAAAATAATTCACTTTATCTCATATTTTTGAGATAATTATGTCATTTAATTCAAGAAAAACAGACTCGATTTTTTTTTCATGTGAATGCAACACGCTTCCTTTGAATACTTTTATTGTATTTTGTGAAATTCGTATGTTCTGCTATATAGCACCTATTTTTATGTACAGCGCTTTCTGATTTTTTTTTTTAATCTGTGAATAGCGCTTCATGAATAAACTTGACTTATTTTACTACAGACACAAGCAGTGCGACGACAGTGAGGGTTGTTCTGGAGACTAATGCAAATCAATGCCATGTCATCTGGAGTGGTAAAGGCAAGGACTGTGTGTGTGTGTGTGAGAGTGTGTGTGTGTGTCTGCACATCAAGTGAAGGTACATACAAGTAGCACCGGCGCCATGGCAACAACAGCATCCCCCCCCCCCCTTCTTCTCTCCTCCTCATCCCCCCTTCACGTGTCGCTGCTGACCGCTCTCATTATTTACTCCCACTGATGCCACACGGGAGCTGGAGGACAGGTGTCGCGCGTGTGTGTGTGTGTGTGTGTGTGTGTGTGTGTGTGTGTGTGTGTGTGTGTGTGTGTGTGTGTGTGTGTGTGTGTGTGTGTGTGTGTGTGTGTGTGTGTGCAGTAGTCTGTGAACATGTGTTTCTCCAGAGCGGTATGGAGCCACGTGCGGGGGATGGGGGGGGGACACTGTGCACTTGGCAGAGATGAATGACGAAGGAGAGAGTTTCTCTTACACAACTGCTAATGTTGTGTAAGACCCTGAAAGTTAGGACGTGATCACGCTTACTATTATTACCGCCATTAAAAAAAAAAAAAAAAAAAAAAAAGTACCCTGGAAAATCAACTGCTACATTATTTGTGTGTCTCTCTGTGTGTTCTGCTTCCATGATGTTCACGTATCTGAATTATTGCAGTGGAACTGTGACTCATGAGTTGAGCTGTTCGAACTGTGTAGGAGGAAGATGCTCTGTTAGCTGGATGTTCCAATGGTTGGTTGGTTGGTCTGTTTGATCTGTTGGTTGGTTGGTTGGTTGGTTGGTCTGCTGTTGAGTTGGTTGGTCTGTTGTTTGGCTGGTTGGTTGGTCTGTTGTTGAGTTGGTTAATCTGATGTTTGGCTGGTTGGTTGGTTGGTTGGTCTGTTGTTGGTTGATTGGTTGGTTGGTTGGTTGGTTGGTTGGTCTGTTGTTGGTTGATTGGTTGGTTGGTTGGTTGGTCTGCTGTTGAGTTGGTTGGTCTGTTGTTTGGCTGGTTGGTTGGTTGCTCTGTTGTTGGTTGATTGGTTGGTTGGTTGGTTGGTTGGTTGGTCTGTTGTTTGATCGGTTAGTTGGTTGGTCTGTTGTTGGTTGGTTGGTTGGTCTGTTGTTGGTTGATTGGTTGGTTGGTTGGTTGTTCTGCTGTTGAGTTGGTTGGTCTGTTGTTGGTTGGTTGGTTGGTTGGTTGGTCTGTTGTTGGTTGGTCTGTAGTTTGGCTGGTTAGTTGATTGGTCTGTTGTTAGTTGGTTGGTAGACCAGGTAGTCAGTCGATCGGTCGGTTGGTGTTGAATAGTTGGTCGGTGAATTTTGATTGCATTTTGATCATTGATTAATTGGTTGGATGGTTAATTTATCCGTTGACTAATTGATCGGTTGGTTCATTGAATAACTTGACTGGTTGACATTCACCATAATTACATATATTTTCTTTTCCTTTGATGTGTAACAAACTAACCCGAAACATTTTTCCAACATAACTGTGTTTTCTACAAGTCGTATTCTGTTTCACATCCAGGCTCTACTGTTCTCTACTGTTCTCCATCGTCATTCTTCCTCTGTTCCACCGACGGGTCGGTGATATTGGAACCCGGCTGCTTCGCCATTGAAGTCGATGGAAACCTGGTCGAGGCCAAACATCCCCGCCTCCCCATTCCTCCTGCGTTTTTGCCGCTGGCGTCGGTATTGTGTGTCACGGTGAACAGTGTGTTGGGGACGGAGCTACTTCTGGAAAATGCTTGGATGTCGCGGCTCAAGGGAATATTGATACTGAGTAACAGAAACGACTGCAGGGCCGCCAGAGTCACGTGTCGCCGCCTCGCCACACAAACACCCTCTGCATCCTCCACGCTCCGGCATTTTCCCTCCAAATCAATGAAATGATTCATTAAACCGCATTTAATCACAGTTTCGCCTCGTAGTGTCTTCCTTCCGGCAAACGTCTAAGAAGGAGATTCTTAGACGGTTATTTTTAATCCTTAGTACTTAGAATCCGGATGTTTGCTGCTAGAATCTATATGTGTCCTTGAAATTGGTCAGACTGTGTGTGAAATAAGCATAAAAATAATATTTTTTTGTAACTCTCTGATTGTTCAAACCAGTGTTGTGAAAGTTAATGCAAAGTAGTACTTCAATAGATGGAGATATGTAAAGATATGGAGAATAAATACTTGATAAATGAAAGTGCTGAGTCGGCTTCTTTACTGAAGTAAAAGTCGAGACACTCCAGTCAAGAAGTCCAAAATGGGAAATTAACTTCAGCTTTATTGATACAGAACACCTTTTTTTTAAATCGTCTTTTTGAGGAGCGACGTCTGTGGGTCAATACACGTACAGTACAGATATTTGTTGTGTACATACTGAAGTAAAAATCAAGGTACAAACACAAAACAGTAAAAACTGCACTGTACATTTGACCTCTGTGGTTATTATCTACCTTTTTTAACAAAAATCAATAACTGATTACTTGCTAAAGTAACATTAATGCATTAATAAACCGTACTTTGGGTGTAATTGATCATATTTATAAAAATGTGTATTCATATTTATAGTTTTCAAAGCAGAAATATGAATTCAAAAAGGAATACTAACTAAATATATGTGCTGTGTATTTCTAGATAGGTGTGTATACTTGGATATAGGTTATTTATTTTGTGTGTATTTACGTTCATAAAGCATTCATTGTGTACAAGGGGGTTTCTAGATGCAATAAAATTAAAATGTATTAAAATCTATATATACATACATGCATGAGCGCACGTATGTATATAGATTTGAACATTTTAGTATAATAATTGCCTCGCTGATAATTCAAAATGGAGGTTACTTCACTTTTTCAGTATTGTGAAAACTTCACCCCTCATGTGTAATCCGTCACCGATTGATTACGAGCATGTGAACGTCACCCCCCCCCCCCCCCCCCCTCCTGTTCTGCACGTGACTTTATTTTGAAGTTGTTGTTGTCTTCCTCCCTTGAGTTGATCTAAACTGATTTTTTGTATTTTTTTTTTAGGTTTTCAGCTCTAATCCAGTGTTCCACATAAAAAAAATGTAAAAAAAAAAACATCCATCTAGATCATGACAGGAAAAGATTTCTAAATCAGGAAAAAAAAAAAAAAAAAAAAAACCAGTGTTGGTGAGATTTCACTGCATGAAGGAGGGATAATGATTCACTGTTGACAGCTTGTGTTCTGACGATTTCTGGACCGGCTTTGACGTTTGCGCACGAACAGTCTGTTTGAAAAAGGAAGTCCGTGTCGGTAAAGTGACAAAACACCAAGAATAGACTGCATCTGCATTTGTTCAGGCCCGTTTCTTCACGATTCCAGCTCACATACATGGTTTTATAATTACAAATGAGTGGGTTGCGTTTGCATTTTACTGCACACACTACTGCTACATGAGCCAATCAAGTGATTTTTTTCTCCATCTTGTATAATAACATCTAGTCTTTTTGTTTTGTTTACAACACACACAAACAGTGTTCCTGCAGGCCGCGTTGGATATATAGTAGAAAGTGCAGCACAATAGTGCTCCAGAGCCCCTGAGTTTCCGAGTCCCGTGGGGATTTTCTTATACAACTTTGCAATTATGAAAACACCCGAGAGGGAAATATTTGTCGGAGATGCTATAAAAGCGAGACTCGGAGCTGACACGTGTTTTATTGCCGCAGTGTGGCGACTGCATTCCCTGACAGCTTATTGCCGGTGTAAATTGCACATCTGAACGTCAGCGGGGAGAGCTCACACCTTGCACACTTTTCCCCCCGTCTGATTCTGTCTCTCTCTCGCTTTGTTTTTTTTCCCCTTTTACATAAATGTCCCCGAACTGAGATTGCCAGTCTGCTGTGTGTCACTAAATATCTATAGTTTGGGATCAAAAGTCATCTTTTTTTCTTTTTTTTGCCCCAGAGAATCATTAACTAATAGGTGAGATCAAGTCAACATGTACATTCTGGGCTTTATTCTCATTGTACAATTAAGCAACCATGACAATCTATCATATCCCCTATGCACAAAGGTCAAATGGTGCTTTTTTTTTTAATAGCCTGTATCAAACATCTCTTAACTGCCGAATTCTAATTGCCTTTTCTAAAAAAAAAAATCTGAAAATCCTTTGAGGCCAAGCCTTTCACAATGACACAAACCAAGTCACCTGGCGGTGGTCATCATGTTATGGCTGATTTGCTGATCGAGTCGAGGCAGGTTTTGATGACAGGAGAGCTGATCGAAGGTTATTTCTAAGCCGGAATACAGCGCGGCGGCCATATGTCGGCCTCAGAGTGATGTCGGCGGGAGACGTCACTTCGGACTCGCCCCTGATCTCGTCAGGCCCGTTAAGGATCTTATGTGACAGGAGCTCCTCTGGCTTGCAGTGTGTGTGACTCCAGGCAGGATTACTCTTTAGCCACACATAACTGATATTCTTCTTCTTCTTCTTTCCCCCCCCCCCCCCCCCCCCCCACAGACCTGTTGTGAAGGCAAGAATGCTTTGTTCACTCCGAGGGAGCCTCATTCTGATTGAGCACATCTGAAACAGGAATTTAAGAGAATTATAGCTTCTAATTCAATAAAAAAGACTAGTGTTATTGCGTTTTGTGAGTTTCTATTTTAAATCTACACCTTTACACAAAACTTATAAGATTATTGGTTGAATTTTATTACGATAATGAATAAAATTTTCGATTACACTATTAGAAATGTGTGACATTATTGGCTTTATTACTTTAAAATGGCCGTTGTACACACTGCATAGTGGGAAAGTAATACTCAGTATCAATCTTTGAAGAGGGATAAGGTCTTTTGGGATTTTCAGTTAACTTGAAATTGTGGAATATGTGTGATTTTGGTCTGTTTTATGCCATTTTATAAACACTTTTACTGCATATTGGGCTTTTGTCTTTTAAGTCTGACTGAAGGTATGGAAATATCCTTGTATAACACCTTCTGGTAGTTGCCTGAAACTCTACTAACCCTCCCACCCAAAAAAAATAAAAAAAGATCTGGCATACAAAGTGATGTCAAAAATATAATCCACATTGGTTACAGTTTAATTGAGTTATCCCAATTAATAAATATAACCATTTCTGTCAAATTTAGAAAAAGCAATTAAAAAAACACTATGTCTAAGAAAGCAACAGCAAATGAAGAAGTTGTGGTTTTTATAGTAGAAAAAAAAGCAAATGTTTAAAAAAAATACACACTGAAATGTCATCAGTATATATTTTTATTTTGTTTTATATGAACAAAATATGAGCATAAGTGCTGTCTTCTTGTCTGTACAGAACAATTTATCTATTGGTTAGTTCAATGAAATGTATAAACTAAAACATTTTCTTTTTATATAAATGGAAAAATAATAAAAATGGTCAAAGATGTGCTTTGTATGCTAAAAGAAGACCATCACCCCTCATAAAAAGAATATCGGAGTGAAGAAAAATATCTGCTACTGGTTGCAAATTTGTATTTGAACACTTCCAGTAATTTAAATGCAAGAACACATATAGATAAACCTGTTTAAAAAAAAAATAAAAAAACAACAACAACTATTTGAACACAAATTAAGATCTAGAATGTTTGTCCTGCTCTCAGGTTTTTGTGGTAAAATTTTTAATTTATGCATATATTTTGTGTCCCATTTAAATATAAAAACAAGAATTTGTGCATCATAACTTCCTGAGAATTAACATGTGGCTTTTTCCAGTGACTGAACTGGGTCACACTTTGTTTCCTTATTGCTGTTGTTGTTGTTGTTTATTTATTTATTGCCCTTACATTAATTTCAGTGGATCTCAGGAAGCTTTCTGAAATGACAAGTGCGCCGCATAGAAAAGTTGTCCTCATTGCAACTGCAACTGCGCAGCCAGTCCTCATGCAGCTTATATAAAAGCCTTATATAAATCACTGAACTAGTCTCTTCTACCGAGAGCTGCAAGTAAAACAAAACCCAGCTAGATCAACTTAGAAGTGGAACTTTGCTGTGTGTCACCTCATCTTACGGCTCCCAGTTGTTATATTACATGCGGACCGTTATAAAACAGATTTTAAAAGTTGGGGGTTTTTTGTTTTTTTTCTTCCTGCGAGCCTACGGACTCATTCACTGCGGTCGGCGAGGTTATACAACATCGCCGCGTTATATAAGTGAGCCACATTGTCGGCCAATAGGAAGCCGCCCTGCGCGTCACGTGACGCCCGAACAGCCCCCGAAGAAGGAGCCGAATGCTAGCTGGCTAGCCACGAAGATGGACTCACTCGGCGGCGGTGTTTTTTATCGGCGGTTTCTCGTCTCCCCGGAGGAGAGCGTGACTTCGGGACGGGTGGAGCGCTCGACCGCACGAGTTGTCTAGCTCGGAACGTGTTCGTTTATTTTTCGTTCGCGTTTAGTTTATTCTCTTTATTTATTTGTTTTTTCTGTGAAATCGCGGCGGTCGACGAGCGGGTCAGCCAGCAGCTGTAAGCTAGCTCTCTCTGGGAAAAGAAAAACATCCAGCGGCGGGGACGGAAAAACAAAAACAAACACTTTTAAGTTGTCTTTTGCATTTGAGTTCGTCAAAATCTGAAAAAAAACGGAACTTTTACGAACTGGTAGCCTTATGTACGTTCCCTTAAAGTTGTAATTTGTCGGGTTGTTGATACGTTTCGACCGGGTGGACATTAAGCTCCTTACTTAGCTAAGCTCGAAGGAGGATTTCTCGCGACTGTTAGAATTTAAAAATAGGACGTTTTTGTTTTTATATATACGTTTCGGTTGATATTCAAGCGGAGGACCATCCTTGTTGTGTTGTTGTTGGGGGGGAAAAGACGCGTGGGCTCGGTCGGTAAAGAACTCCCGACTCCGCCCGCTCCCACGTTGCTCCCGAGGGGGAGGTTTTGGGGATGTCACCGAGGCGCCGGGAACCGGCTTCCAATGGCCGCCACTGAGACCGGGTCTGATTCGGTTCGGGCAGGAGGTGGGGAGGTCGTATGAGCTGTGATCGCGGGTAGTTTTGTGTTGCAAAAACAATCGCGAAGCATGGAGACCGCAGTGAGGTCGCACCAGGGCGAGCTCTTCGTCCACCCGCTCTCCAACCCGGGAGCAGCGGGCATCTGCCCCGAGATGCTGGAGGTGGCCGAGGAGGCCAGCCGGGCGGGGGACTACAGCCTGGCGGTGGAGATCTACAGCTCCCAGCTGGCCGACCTCCAGCAGCCGGACCGCGGCTTGTGTCTGCGCAAGGCGGACTCTCTGGCCCGCGCCGGGCGCATCTCCGAGGCGCTGGACTCGTACTGCTCCGCCGCCAGCTTGGCCAAGCTGCGGCCGGAGGAGCTGCCCCTCCTGGTGGAGACCATCGCCCGGACTCTGCGGGAGAAGGAGCTGGGCATCCCCGCTGCTGTTAATGGACACTGTACAAGCAGCAGCAGCAGCAACGGGGAAGAGGGGAGTCAAAGCGGCGAGGGCGAGGAGGATGAAGCCCTGGACCTGTTCTCGTGCTGCCTCTGCAGGTGTCTCCTCCACGAGCCCACCACACTGGAGTGTGGACACACTTTCTGCAGGAACTGCATAGAGGCCGACTCGGTGAAAGATTGTATGCAATGCAAGGAGAAGCTGAGCAGCAGCGGCCACCGGCTCAACGTGGTGCTCAGCGGCCTGCTGGATAAACTGTTCGCCACTGAGAGCAAAGCCAGGAAGTCGTGGATCGAAGGGGAGGTGTTGTGGAAGAAGGAGAACCTGTCGGGTGCCTTGGAGAAGTACAACGCAGCGGTGGATCTCGGTGAGCCTCACGTTTACATTGGGGACAAAAAACCCTATTTTAATGTTTATCTTTTTCTGTGTAAAGTGAAGCGACACAAGGTGCAGCTGACCTACTTTTTTTTGTTGCTTCTCGGTGTCACCAGCAGGGGGCTTCACCCCCCCCCCCACCATTTCCTCTTTGCATAAAGCCGTGCGTTACATGACGCCAGGCCTCCGTCGTTACTTAAGTGGCACACATCTCGGCTTCCTCTGCCACATTTCGCATTTTTTATCTAAATATACTCTGCAGTGTTTTGAGGTCTTTTATTAGCTCTTCACAGGGAGGCTGCATATAAAGACACCCAGTGGCTGGCTGGGTTACATTATATATATATATAACCTCGTTCGTGTCCTTGATATTACTGTTTCATAAGCTGGATTGGATAACGGTTAGAGGGGAGATTTGGTCTTTTACCAGCAGGCGACAACGCTTCAGTGTGTTTCACCTGTCCTAATTCTATTGGGCCAAAAACCCTGTTATGTGGACGCGTGATGTAAAAATAATGCCAGCAGGCTTCGTTAATTCTAGGCCAGGGGAAGTTTGATGTTGCATAGTCTGCCCTCGAAGAAAGTTACTTAACCCCTCCTCCTCCTCCCCGTCCTCCCACATCTGGCCTATTTTTCAGTGCCCCATTAGTTCACATAAAGGTAATTCACATTCAGTTTTGATCCCATTAATCAACTGTAGCCCAAACAATGGCTTTCAGGCCAAAGATGCAAGTGGAACCGTTTCAGATGTTTTGCTCCCCCCAGATCAATATTGACTCCAGCCTTCTGTCTGGCGGCCGTCTCCTGGATGAGACGAGGACGGAGCGTGTTCACAGCTTTGTCTCTGCCAGTCGGTGTTTTCCCAACAGAGACAGCAGGAGTCCCTTCTGCTGTCTGGGATGTAGGATGAGTGTACCCACTGCCTCTGTCAATGTATGCTCATCATCCAACCGCTGCCTTTTCCTCATCATATTTCCCTTTTTTTAGTTTAGTTTTTGTTTTGTTTTTTCCCTGAAGGAATATCAGGGACAAGTGACTCAAAGTTTATTTAATTAGGTAATATGCAAACTTGCACAAGTGATCTTGTCGGGAAGTAGAAGAAGGCATCCTGTCACCTTTCTCCACTTCCTAGTTTCCCACCGGGATTTCTACAGTCTTTCTCGTCTATCGATCAGCTCTAATGTAGGTCATCCCACACATCCGACTGGATCAACCTCATTATTGTTTGCGAGTCAGAACTCAGACTTCTGATCACAATGTTCCAACTCTCGTGTCGCTTTAATGCCCTTCTGTTGAGACGTGGTTCAGCCTCGCGGTGTAGACAAACAGGAAGGGAGAAACGAAGACCATCGGAACATCTGTATCGTCCGTAAAGCATTAAAATGACAAACGCATTACACGCACTCATGTTCATTGACCCCCCCCCCCCCCCCACCGTCCATACAGCATTGAGGTCTTGCCTAAAGAGCAGACAAGACACTGAACGGCCATTGTTTTTCACGCTGTCCCACTATTCCCAGTGTCTCGTATCGGTTCCATCCCATAAGGTCCACGTCAGCTCCTCTTTCTCCAAACTCAATAAACTGCATTCATGTGGACGGGGGTCGTTTTGTGGATCAGGTCTTCTGGACGTAGACGGGGAGAGAACAGAAGTTATTTTTTTATTTTCATAGGTAGTTTTTTTTTTTTTTTTGAGAATGAGATTGAAATTTCATGAAGCATGTCGGGTTTCTATCACAAGTTATGTAGGTTAATCCTCTTTGTGACTCGAAGCCTTGTTTTGATTTGGAATTCCGCTATTTTCATTGCAGCATGATATTATAATTTAAACAAAACGGGAAAGAAGATGGTTAAAACTGAACTTTACAGTCAAATTATCTTGCGTCATAATGGGAAGATGTTTCACTTCCACTTCAAATGTTTCCATCTGCTAAGTTTGGTTTATGACGGGGGTGTCGACGGTATTTAATTTCAGGACTGGATTGGCTGAAGTGGGCTGGATCTGTAAAATAGCACCATATTAACCTTTGAATTTAAACTTTTTAAAGTTTTTCTCATTTGTGGCGCCGAGTGTTTTTCTATTTTCGCAAAACTTAAACTATTATTACCGAAAATGACAGATTTTTTTAATAAAAACCTTCTCGTGCAAAATATGGTGACACGTTTGACATCCCTGATGTTATTTGACTATAAAGCCGTATGAATCCAGAATTCTAGAACAGTTTGAAACGGGTCTCATGCAACCTGGGTGACTAGAAATGCTGACATTTTATGAATGAGCCTGTGTTTCTGCATCGTCACTTAATGTTTCTATGAAATCCACCAGGGCCTCACGTAGGCGTCTCGTTGGTTCTTGTTTGTTTGTGATGGTGTTTCACCTTGAGCTCAGCCTGTTCCCCCAAATAACCACACTGTGTCTTCACTGATTGTTCTCAACTCGGTAAATGCAAAAACATTTTTTTTTTTTTTTTTAAACCTGATTATCGTCACTGTTTAATTTGGTACCTGGCATGAGGACGTGATAATTACAAGAGTTGATTTGAAACTTGTGCAATCGATGATGTATTTAAAAAAAAAAAAAAATCTATTGTGAATCTTTGTTAAAAAATGTTGGTTTATTTATGAGCTTCAGAAACTTTAGCTTCAAAATAATCACTATTTTATTATTTTCCAAACCAAAAAAACCCCTTTTTTTGGTCTTAATTTTCCACGGATCTGTACCTTATCTCACTGGCATTTCTTTTTTTTTTCTTGGTGTGCCAGATGTCCAGCCGAGTGCATTATGTGACGATTATACAACCGTGAGCGACACAATGAGCCGTGCCTTTTTTCTTTTTTTTTACAGACTAATAATTTTCCACTTACATGACTGACACAGTGTTGCCACACAGGTTACATGATCTCCCGTACATGGAAGTTATGCCACGTTACATTGTTGTCCTACTTCCAACAGACCCAGAAAAAAAAAAAAAAATCTACTTGAGAGTTTGACCCTGACTGTGGTTTATTTTTTTGTTGTCTTTGCGGTGTGCAGTGCCCTCTGCTGGCAGGCTGCTGTATCAACGGGCTGAGCTGCACATGGAGATGAGGAACTTCAGCCAGGCGGTGCAGGACGCCAACAGCCTGTGTCGGGTGAAGCCTCTCTGGGCGAAGGTGAGTCAGGCTCAATGAGTCAAAGCTCCAGAGGAGGCTTTTTTTTTGGTTGTTTTTTTTTTTCCTCCTGTGTGAAATCAAACGCTGACTCCTCGCTGTCGCTTTTTATTTCAGGCTCACTGTCTGAAAGCCGAAGCGCTGACTCGGGCGGGGCAGAACGACGAGGCCCTGCAGGAGTTCTTGTTGTGTGTGGCGCTGAAGCCCGAATGGACCAAAGTCAAACTGGAGGCACAGAAGGTAAGAGAGTCCCCGGAACGAATAGCACGGCGCTGTTGTGTAAAGAGGTTCAAATTTATTTTGGTCGTCTTTCTGACTTGTGTGTTGATTGTTTTTTTTTTCTTCCTTGTCTTCCTTCAGGTCCTCAGTGAGCTTTTCTCCTCCGTGTTCGAGAACCAAGACCTGCAAACTCCGCTGCACCCCCTGCAGGGAGGGGGCGCCACCCGCCTCATCAAACCCGCCGCCTTGCTCCGAACTCTGAGGCCTCTCACGCAGAAGCCCGGCTCGTCCTCGCAGGTCACTACACACACGCGCACACACACACACACACACTGAAATAGAGCTGGACCAAGTTCAGGCTGTGCTTCCTTAAATACTTGTGCACAGAAAACACCAGAGATGTCTTAATAAGAAAATAAAAAAATAAAAAAACACATCTTCATCGCCTTAAACTCATGTCGCTCTTTTTTTTTTTTTTATCAAAATATTTTTTCAATCATATATAGAATATTTAAAAATGACACTGTCAACATGATTTTCACTACATGTTCACCTCCAGATGGACGATTTTAGCAGAAGTGACGACGAATAACCTGAGAAAAGTAAATCTTTTTGGTTTAAAAAAAAAAAAAATGCCACTAAAGAAGAAATGACTGTGGAATAAAAGCCCATATAACCACATCTGATTCCAACATTCTTTGTCCTATAATGTTTCAAAGAAAATTAAAGAAACAAAGGTCGTTTTCACATGGAAAGGATCGCTTAACATGTATTTTGATTCATACGTTCAATTTACAGCTATTTATTTTTTGTACATGTTAAATTAGAAGCAGTAATTCTCATTCATAATTCACTATAATGTGGACCTCTGGTAGACACTTTTTCTCTGGAGATCATTGGTCTGGAGAAAAAGAAAAGATTCACTGCTGATTTAAAAACATTTTCTTTCCTATTTCAAATCCCTGTAATAGAATAAATCACATTTAATTGTCCTCTGAGTGAAGACGGCTTCGCCTGCTCGTACACTCATTATCACCTAAATCATTCCCTCTTTAGTAAATATTTGCTGGGATCATTGGCTGCTTATTGTTTTATATGATAACTGATGTGTTTGTGGCCATTTTCAAAGATGCCAGACGTTTGATTTCCATTTGTATTTCTGTGGACGACAGTTAAAGGTCTTTACCTCGTCTGTGTGATTCGGGAGCTCAATCCTCCTGTTGGCCTTTCGCTTTAATGTCACGCCATTTGACAATTAGACGCTTTCACTTAAGGGCTCATTTGTGTCGGGGTAATTGATCACATGTTGCCGTGTGGCCACAGAACTTTGTTCTCCACAAACAAGGATCGATCAGGAAAACAAAACACTTTCTCTAAAAGTTCTCCGGCCGGTTTTCAACCTGTGTCTGCGACCTGCTTCTCCCTGAAGCTGTCACAAGATATCATAGATACAGTCTGTCGTTTAATTTTCCACATGGGACTTCTTTTTCAAAAGCACGTTTATCTTCTGGCTTAAAACCTCTTTAAAAAAGTGGGGTAGAATAGCTAAAATGACTAAAATTGCAATAAAAATAGCCTGAAATGGGTAAAATTGCAAACATACTGAATAGTGAAAAAGTAAAAACGGTCAAAAGAGCTATAATTGCAATTAATTGATAACTTGAAGTGGTTAGAATTGCTAAACCAACTAAATGTGTCAATGCAGTACAAAAAATAAATAAAAAGACAAGATGGTCAAAGTGGCTGTAAAAGAAAAACTGGAGAAAAAAAAACTTGAGTCAAAATGTTTTAAACAGCCAGAGAATATAAAACTTCTCAAATTGCCAAAACAGGTGAAGCAGCTTAAACTGTTGTTTTAAATTTTTTTATTTTAGGTTACTTTTTCAAGCTACGTTCTATTTTAAAAAAAGGCGATGGAGGAAAAAAATGAACACAAGTAAAATGGCTAAAAGCATCAACGCAGCCAAAAGAGGGGAAAATTATTCTAATATCAACGTCTGAATCGACTGAATTCACCGAAAATGAAGCTAAAACTTCCTAAAAAACCAAAACAAATGTGTGCTGTTCAACTGTCCCCCAGGACTCTGAGATCAGCGTGGACGAGTCGTCCTCCAGACTCTCGGACTCGGCCTCGGAGGACGGCGGCACCAAGACCCTGGCCACCGTCCTGGCTGCGCTGCCGGCACCCACTAGTGGCCTTAAGAGGAAGTACAGCAGCGACGGCGCCCCGGCGACGTTCAGCCCTCCGTCCAAACTCCACCGAGCCGGTAAGGAAGTCCCAACCTGCATCTCTTCTGAACAACTCGCAGATTATGATGGGAGTTGCATTTTATGGAACGTGATCTCAAGAAGCACTTTTAAAATTATTTTATTATTTTTAAATCCCGCAGACGAGACGGGCAGCGCTCAGCCGGCTGCTGTCTCCGGGGGACGCGTGTTTTCTGCCGACCTGTTGGACAGCGGAGACATGGAGTGTTCACTCTGCATGAGGTAGGCACACACACACACACACACACACACACACACACACACACACACTCTGCTGGATTTGTATCATACATGTGAAAAACTGGCCTGAAAGTAATCGAATCAAGACTTTTGAGTTGATATTAATTAAATAACATAGACAATGTAATCAGACTGAAGAATAGACGGCTTTTCTGCCCGGCAACTAAAAAACCCCCTCTAGTTTTAATGAATGTGAGTCGCCTCAAACGCCACCAGTCGTCATGTTGTGCACCCTTTGGTTGACGACGGCCATTTTTTCCTCCTTCGTCCAGGTTGTTCTACGAGCCGGTGGCGACGCCCTGCGGTCACACGTTCTGCCTCAAGTGTCTGGAGCGCTGCCTGGACCACAACTCCAACTGCCCGCTGTGCAAGGAGAACCTGGCGGAGGTACGAGGCGCCGCCGTCCACAGATCAGACCATCAGACGCTTTTAGTGGCTTTTTTTTTTTTTTTTTAGCTTCTTTCTTTTCCTGAATTATTTGGAAAATGTAAATTCATTATAGGACTGAATCCCGAATTAAAGTGGACGTTTACTGTTATCGTGAGTGAGCTTAGATTATATATCCTTTAATCTGCCGCCATAACGACTTACAGGAGTGGCGAGGAAAATATATGAAAATACACACATTATAAAGTGGTGCAGATTTACCCAACATGACACACGAATACCCGAAATAGAACCTTGTACTAGCTAGTAGTATTTATTATAACACATATGTACATAAGAGCTCATAATTATGACGGTAGATACAAAACAATTAAAAAATTTTTTTACCTAATTATGCCGCAAAAACTGCAAAATCATATTTTTTGGCTCCATATTTGAGCTGCAACGTTCAAATAGTCGAGGTCGTTGAGTAAAACGCTGCCCGTCTGTCGTGTTGCAGTACCTGGCCACCAGGGGCTACAACAAGACCCTGCTGATGGAGGAGGTGCTGCAGCGTTACCTGGGAGACGAGCTGGCGGAGAGGAAGAAGATCCACGAAGAGGAGATGAAGGAGCTCTCCAAGTGAGTCTTCCTCACGGCGCGCCGGCTCGCCGCTAACGCTAAACGTCCGCTAACCGCCCGCTAACCACGCCCTTTTCCCCCCCTCTTCAGCCTGAACCAGGAAGTGCCCATCTTCGTGTGCACCATGGCCTTCCCCACCATCCCCTGCCCGCTGCACGTGTTCGAGCCGCGCTACCGCCTCATGATCCGCCGCTCCATGGAGACGGGCACCAAGCAGTTCGGCATGTGCATCGCCGACGAGCTGAAGGGCTTCGCGGACTTCGGCTGCATGCTGCAGGTGAGCCGCGGCCCCAACAGCTCGAAGGGACGGGGAGGGGGTGGTTGTGTGTCTCAGCGTTAACGCGGTTCAACCGTTTCAGGTGCGAGACGTGAAGTTCTTCCCCGACGGGCGCTCGGTGGTCGACACCATCGGCGTGTCGCGGTTCAAAGTCCTGAGCCACGGCCAGCGGGACGGATACAACACGGCCAAGATCGAGTACCTGGAGGACCGCAAGGTGAGGGCCGGCTGGACGCCCCGCCGCAAAGGCAGGAACTTCAAGCAACTACAAAGAAACGAAACTGAAAACTTGTCTTTGCTCATCCGACCGTGGATCAGGTGGAGGGCGAGGAGCTGGCGGAGCTCCTGAAGCTGCACGACTCGGTGTACGAGCAGGCCAACAACTGGTTCACCTCCCTGAAGGACAACATGACGAGCCAGATCCTGAGCCACTTCGGACACCTGCCCAGCAAAGACCCCGACCCGCAGGTGAGGAGGCGAGGCGGCGGCGCATAGAAATATAGGAAATGAGTTCAGATTTAAAGGTTCACGGAGTCGAGGTTTACTCACGTTCGCACAATTTCTTAGAAGTTTCATTGATTTGAGCACTAGATGGCAGCAGAGTCGCCGACGTTCCCGGTTTAAACGACCAAAACTCGGCAGTGAAAAGTGATATTCATCTGCTCCGTCACCATTTCCAGCTCGGATCGAGTTTCTGACATTTAAAATTGAAATAAAAAGATGGAGACGACACAACAGCAGCTCCAGCATTAATAAGAAACTGAATTAAAAAAAAAAATGCAGATAAAAAAGGAACTTTTTTGCAGCAACGTAACAGTAAAGATGAATTCCGTCATTTCAGAATGTTTTCTGCAGCAGAAGTAATAAACGTTTCAGTCCAAACTGATAAATCTGAACCGTTTAACCCTTTAATTACAGTGACGGCTCATTTAAAGTAAAGCTGGAAGTTGAAGGTTAAAATGAGGCTTCTTTCTCACTATAACATCAACACACAGTTTTGTTTTCCGTCTACATGACGCTAGAGACGCACCGACGCCCCTTCTTAAAGGGCCGGTACGATTATCGTACATCAAACGTTATCGACACTTTTAGTCGCTAAAAGTTCTTCTCGTCGAATCACAAGTTGAAAAGCCGCCGCAGTTTTGAAATTCGCGGTTTCCTAAAGTGTCCCCGTCCGTCCCCCTCAGGCCAGCCCCAGCGGTCCCGCCTGGTCATGGTGGCTGCTCGCCGTGCTGCCGCTGGAGAACCGGGCCCAGCTCACCATCCTGGCCATGACGTCGCTGAGAGACCGGCTCATCGCCATCCGGCGGGTCCTGATCTTCGTCACCCGCAAGAGGCCGCGGTGATGTCTCCTCCTCCTCCTCCTCGTCCTCCTCCTCCTCCTCCTCAGAGCCTCATGAAGTCATTCCTGTCAGGCGGGTCGAGGTCCGGCTTCGTCCCGCCACCAACCCTTTCATGTGAAAGTCGGCTTCGATGTAGGAAGGAACCAAAAAAACTGAGCAGATCACTTCCCACCGGGACAACAGGTGGAGAAAACAAACGCCCCCCCCCCCCCCCCTAAAAAAAACAAGAAAACCTGGCATGATGGCGACGTGCCAGTGAATGTATGAGCCCGGCTGCCGTTTCTCTTTCCGTCACATTGAACAAATCAGATGTTTGTGCTCCAGCAGCTGCTTCTCTACAATGATCAAAAAAAAAAAAAAAAAGAATCATCTTGGTAGAGAAACTTCCAGAAGCTGCGCTGACGATGCCCGTATTACCGCTTTGCACCACCAGATGGTAGCGGGGAGCAGCTGAACAGTGGCATTACAGCCTCGACATTTTTTTTTTTTTTTTTTTGTAATAGAAATCAACCGTGTGATTTAAGAATCAAACATGAGCCGGGCTCCTGATTGCTCATAGGGGAAAAAAAAACAAAACAAAAAAAATAAAAAAGAGAGAGAATAATAAATAGGAAAAATGCAAATTCTCTTGAGATCCTGCGGATGTGGACGTTCGCCGGGACGGAACTCGACTTTTAGCCGTTCAAACCGTCTTCGTTTTGTTTTTTTGTTTTTTTCCGTTTTTCTCTCTGCGAATCCTTCCGCACGTGTCTGGTGAACTCTCTTCATTCTGCGTGATTTACATGTATATCAATGTATTTCTGAGGCCTTTTTCAATGTTTTATTTAAGGAGCGTTTGGGCTCCCGTCCACTTCTCCCCTCCCCCTGCGGCCACATTTACATGCACACTGAAGCAATATCCGTGCTGTGGACTTTTCTTACCGACATTTTCTTTTATTCGTTTGTTTTCTTCTTCACACTGTTAACTACCCTTCTGCCACAATTGTTCTTTTTTTCACAAGCAGGAGTTAATTTGCACGAAACTGCTGCTGCATTCTAACTCAAATTCTCATCAATTGGGATTAATAAGGTTTCTTTGTTTTATTTTGAAAGGGGGGGGGTTTAGGTGCGTCTTGGATCACTGCAATAAGTTCTTCCAGCACTTTGATCGACTGAGTGTAGCATCGACACACGAGGAATAAAAAAAAAAACGTAAATCTGAGCTCAAACCTCTGAAACTGTTGGTTCCTAAGAAAATCCCAGCACTTTAAAAAAAAAAAGGTTTCAAATCGGATCGTTCAGATCGGTTTGTTCTCGTGGCACGGCGGGGGTTCGGCCTGCGTCGTCGGTGTGCACGTAAATGACCCCGCCTCTGTAGAATTCTGTCCTTCCAGATGTTTGTGACTCGTCCACAGTCGCTCCCGCGAGCTCCGTGTCCGAGCGTGTTCACAACGTGCTGCATTTTTTTCCCTCATATATTTGTAAAGGGAGCTCTTGTACCTATTTTTTATTGCGAATAAAAATGAAAAACACATTCAACTTCCTGTCTCGGGAGAGTTTTTTTGTTTTTTCTCCCTCCCCCATGTTCTTTTAAAGGTGTGAAACTGCTTTTCTTTTTAAAAAGTGTGAAATAAAGTAAAAAAATATATAGATGGAGGAAAAACTGACATTTTATTGTGACATACTTTTTTTTTTTCAAATATGTTTATTGATTTTTAATAATACATGCATCCACACACACACACACACACTTAGTGAAATTTGCACACAAAAATAAATTTTAAATAGACCGTTGTACAGTACAACACAATGGTTTGGATACAGAAATATTGAGGAAAAACAAGAAACATCAACTAAAAACAAAACTATTGTGACATACTTTATTTTCACCAAAGCTGGAAAGAGACTGCTTCGTATTTTTACACATTGTAAAAGCAAACTAACTCACATTTTAGTAATTGTGGCAAAGCTGCGAATATCTGTGATGAAGAAAAAAGAGTTCCAGCCGGACAAGAAAAAGAATCCTATTTTATCTTCATGCTGCTTTTTATTTATTTTATTTTTATTGGACAACAGTATTCTGAAAAATAAAGTGTCTGTGGTACTGTAGCAGTATTCTGTTGTCATACACTGACATCTAGTGGTCACAGGTGGTACGGACTGCTATATTTATATATCTATGATTAGTCAAACAACTAAAAATAGTCATTTATAGTCCAGAATGAAGAAAGCAGAAAAAAAACATTAATCCAGAACATACAGCACTTTATAGCAGCTTTAAAGAGTTCAGACTTCTTATAAACATGAACTTCTTTCAGGTTTTTTTCAGTTATTTCTTTTTCTCCGTTCATGTACAATAAAAACACCAATTCTGGGAAACGGGTTTAAAATGTAGAAAGATTAATTTGTTCAAAAACCCACCTGGAGAGCCCTGCTGAAATATTTATCAGTGTTTCCATATGTCAGGCTCTAATTATCCTGCATCGTCACTGAGGGAGACGAGAGTCAAACAAACAAACAAACAAACAAACAAGGCGGATAAGCCAAAAAAACCTGGAGGACAAGAAAGGTAAACAGGAAGAACTCATTTAATGTTTGTTCATTAAATATCTATCCATCTATCTATCTATAGATCTACAGATCTATGTATATAGATATATCTGTAGATATCTATATATATATCCATCGATCTATAGACAGATAGAAGAAATAAAAACAGAAAATATGTAGTTAATTCCATACTATATTTTATGTGTGTATAAAATAAATATGGAAGCTCCACATGAATCCCTTCAAGCTCCTCTGCTGGGTTAATTTGCTCGTAGATTGAAGATCAGGATTATTCATTTATTCCTGTTTCAAATCCAGCTCAGTGGCTGACGGTGCTGCAGCGCCCTCTGTTGGATGGTCGAGGACCTGCAGATATACAATTACATAAATAAAACATATTAATATCTCCAGTGGAAATAATAAAAACAACAACAAGAACAGAAAAACACCTTTTAAAAGGTTTATTTGATGAGAATCACTCTCGGTGCTTCTCTCTTTGAACTGCATGGTCAGGCGCATTCATCGGTCGTCGCCTGCAGGGGGCGCCAGAGAAACACTTATCCAGGCAGGAGTCCCTTCCACCATTATTTCCTATAAAGAAATCCTGTCAAAAAAGAATTCACTTCAGTCTAAATCTAATATACATCTCATCAAAAAAAAAAAATCATTAACTTACTGTATGCGTTTTAAAATATGCTTATGAACTTATGAACTACTTATGAACTATAACAGCAGGTCATCAATTAGGATTTTACCAGACATTTTAACACCACAGCTGATGGAAACTGGGGAGATCAATGTTATAACTAATGCTGGGGAACAATTAAATAAACATAATTGATTTTGACTATAATTAAAATCTCATTTGCTTGATTCATACGAGTAACAACATTGTTCAACTCAAACTGTTGAATAAATAAGTCGATTCAAACGGGCTTAGTCAGTTTTTTATTATTTCTAATGTTGACATTGTTGTGTGATTGTAATACTTTTTCAGCGCTTCTTTTTCAATTTTTTTTTTTACGACTACATATAACTATGTGCTTCTATGTATCACATTTGTGTGTGGTGATGCATGTAATCAGAGGATATATCTATAATTAACGTTGCATATTTATCATATATTTATCATATGTCAAGCAAATCTGTCTTTGTACATTATTTTACAACAACCTGCACTTATCCAAAGTGCTTTACAAAAAAATGGGACAGAGTTTCTATTTGTCTTCTGCGTGTAAAACGTGGTCATTTGGTTTGTTTACAGACGTGCGTCACACAGAAATACCACTGATGACCTATGGAGGCAGTGGTGAGCAGTGTAGCTAATAAATAAAGACAACAAATGATCCCCCCCAAAGACCTCATTTTAAATACTACTCGTCACACAAATCCTCAGTTTAAGAGTTCCGGAACGGTTTCATCGGATTACAAATGTTGTCCCACATGAAAACAACAGCCTGCACTGCCCCCTACTGGAGGGATTGACTAACAACCCCACCAACAAACAAACGCAACGTTTGAAAACACAAAAAAGGGTCTTAAGACACAAAACTTTGGAAAAAATAAATAAAAAATACACATTGTACGTCACATTTACACAACATTTCAAATTAAAATGCATATATATGCGTGTGTGTGTGTGTGCGTGTGTGTATGTCTATATACAGTATATATCTATATCTATATATGTATGTATGTATGTATGTATGTATGCGTGTGTGTGTATATATATGTATGTATGTATGTGTATATATATATAATATAAAATGTCACCTTATAATTATTGTAAAATCAGGTGATTTTACATTATATATTTTATTTTTACATATGTATGTATGTATGTATGTATGTGTGTATATATGTATGTGAATTTCTCTTGGAGATCATTAAAGTATCTATCTATCTATGTGTGTGTATGTATGTGTGTGTATATATATATATATAAAATATAAAATATAAAATATAAAATATAAAATCACCTGATTTTACAGTAATTATAGGGTGACTGTCGGCACCTGGTTCTTTCGAGGGGGACAAATGTAAAATCCATCCACGGACCCTGAAAAATCTCGGTTCGGCCCTGCTCATTAAGGCGCTGGGAAAGTGGGCGGGGCCTCAGGAGGGAGAGAGAGAGAGAGAGAGAGAGAGAGAGAGAGAGAGAGAGAGAGAGAGAGAGAGAGAGAGAGAGAGAGAGAGAGAGAGAGAGAGAGAGAGAGAGAGCGAGAGAGGCAACGAGGGCGTGCGGTGGGCGTGGCCTGCAGCGGGCAGCAGGGCAGCGGCGGCGCTCCGGCAGTCGTTCGGTATGTAGCAGCGGCGGCGGAGCGTCTGTCTGCCAGCAACGGAAGAGCGGAAAGATAAATAAAAAAATAATAATAATAAAAAATAAAAAAAACGCGCATTGGACACAACATAGCAGCGGCGGGATTACAAGTGGAGCCACACGAGGATGAGACACGCGTCGTCCGCCTGATCGAGACCGACAACGCGCCGTTTCCCCGCTGATTTATCGCCGTTTTTTCCAGGCAAAAAAAAAAAAAAAAAAAAAAAATGGCGAACGATTCCCCGGCCAAAAGTCTGGTGGATATAGACCTGGCATCCCTCCGGGTGAGTGCGCGTCTCGTTCACACTGCCGCTGTGCACAAACGAGAAATAAACCTTGATAAAGAGCAGGACTGTTGTTGACACAACCCTGCGGTTTGTCTTTCTTTGTCCATGTTATCCGCCGGCAGGGGCCGGCCGGGCGCAGCCGGCTCTCATATCGAGCGAACCCGATCAGAACCACTGTTAAGGGGATCAATTGATCCTTTTTTTTTTAAAATTTGTTTGTTTCTTTTCTTTTAATCCAGGATCCTGCTGGGATTTTCGAGCTGGTGGAAGTGGTCGGGAATGGCACCTATGGACAAGTCTACAAGGTTGGTTTTGAGCCTCCCGTCTCCTTGTGGGGATTTGGATGATTTGAAAGACATAAACTGGGTGGAAACAGGAGCACAAACGTGCATCTGTGTGGTTTCTTTTTTATTTTTTTCCTCCTTTCTGACGGCCTCAGGTAGACGTTTTAGTCCAGCAGCCCTGGATTATCTGTCTGATAGCGGTTTGGCCTCTATAAGCTGCACATCCATTCACTATTATTATTATTATTTTTTTTATTGCAGCGATGCAAACATCATTCTAAGACACCTATTTTGGTCCCTAAGTCCCTCCTCCTCCTCTCCTCCTCCTCTCCTCTCCTCCTCATCCACACCCTGGTGAAATATTCCCTGCACCGTGCAGCCGTCGCTCCCACGGCGGGGTTAAAAACCCAATCCCTGCATGACAGGCTTCTCCTCCACGCTGACCGACTTGTGCGCCATTGGGTGGGCGGTGTTTCATTGCGCATTTGTGCACACCATTGCCCAGCAGGCCTTTCGCTGGAGTGGCTGTGTGCTGCATTAATAGGGATAGGCCTGTTCATCACACACACACACATTACACACACACACACACACACACACATCCACAGTGGTGTAACAGGCCCACATGATGGGGAGACGGAGACCCGGCGCTTGTGCATCCTCGATTCCCACCTCCGTCTTCCTGCTCGTTGCCTGGTAGAAATGAGAGCAGGGAGAAATCTGCCGGCGCTTCGGTTCCAGAGTGACATTATGGTGTGTTTTCACCAGGAACAAAATGTGCGTCTCTATTGGAAAGTGTGTGTGTGTGTGTTGTGTTGTGTGTGTGTGTGTGGTTGTGCACCATGCATTAACAACTGTGATGGAACTTGGCTGGGAAATAGACCCTCCTGTGTGTTTTTCGGCCTCTTTTGCTGCATTGTGGCAATGAAACGAAGCCAAATAAAGCCCCCCCCCCCCCCTCTGGAACCAATCCATGTGAATCTCAATGAGGAAACCTGGAGTCTGAAGTGTGCGGCGGATCCGACTCCCATCATCCCGAGCTTTACTTTGCGAGCGACGAGCAGTTTTGTCGCCGCGCCGTCCAGCTTATCGTTGCGTTTCTGCTCAATGTCTTGAGAATTCCTGCCGTGTCGTTGGACACGTTTCCTCCACGGTTGTGAAGCGTTTGAGCAATGGAGCATCATTCATTTGCATACTTTGTTTAAACTGCTACTTTGGGCATTATTAGTTGCATAATCTGCAATCTGTGCACCTGTTTCACGTGTCGTATTTAATTTTGTTGTAAATGTGATTTAATATAATCGCAATTCCCATTGTTGAGACACGTGATGGAACGTTACGTATGAGTAACGAGTGACTATTTCATCATCGGCAACTTGAAGTGGTCGTATTAGGCAAGATTCACGTTTTAATAAACCTGGAACGACGCCCCAGGAGTGAAGAAAGAGTGTCCTCTCTCTCTCCCTGGCTTGTTTCAGTTGTTAAAAAGTGTGTTGCTCCAACCAGCCAATCAGAAATCAAACCCTATATAGTGTCATCGGGGGTTTAGCCAATCACAATCAAGGTAGGCTCCTCCGCCTTTGACTCCTCCCACAATCAGGCAGCTCTGCTCTGGCACATGGCGCCACGAGAGGAAGTACTTCCTCCATCTTCCCGTAGATGGGCGTGTGTGGGCGGAGCCAGTCCAGCTCACACAAGACGCAGCAGATTCTGAATGCGGCTCCTTTGATCCAATAATCTAATGGAGGGAAAATTAAAGGAATAGCTGGATTTGACGGCAATAAGCTTTGAAAGTGTTAAAAAGCTGGATAATATAACCTTTTTTTTAAAAAGGAGTAACGGGGACTTGAGTTGTAGCAGTAGCGGTATTTCCGCCGTCTTCACGGGAAACCGAATCGGGAGCATTTTCAACAAACCCGAACCCCCAAGACGCGGCAAAAGTTTCGTGTTTTTCGCCGTGGAAGTCGACGTGTTCGTACGTCGGCACGCGCTCGTGTATTTTTAACTGCCGTCGACATGAAATTTTTGCCGCGGCTCCGAGGCGGACGGTCGCTCGTTGTAAACAGTACAGAAAATAACTTGACGGGCTGTTATGCAGCCCTTCAGGAAATTACAGAGTGTACATGAAGAGCCATTTTGGGCCTTAAAGGAGAGCCTGTGAATGCACAGCTGAGGGGCGGGGGGGGGGTGTGTGTGGGGGGGTGTGGGGGGGTAGGTTGGTGGTGGCGGCGTTACTTATCTCAGCGGCTGCCGCAAATTAGCCAGCATGAAGCTTCATTGATGAAAATTATACACATCAGAGCCATGAAGGCTTTGCGTAACGTAGTGATTTTTTTTTTTCTGGGGGGGGGGGGGGGGTGCTCACGGCTAATGGCTCCGCCCTCATTTCACACGTGTGCGCCGCCAACCGGATCTGTGGGTTCAACCCAAAGCCGTCCAGCGGCGCCGAGACCTGCGTCACTTTGAATCAGGTTTTTCCCTCACGGTGGACGATGACCCCCCCCTCCAACCCCTCCCCCTCCCCCCCCAGGCCAGCCCGTGTCAAAGCCACACTGTACGCCATGTGATCGCGCCTCATAATCAAACACTGGCCACTTTTTTTCCGTAGGAAAAACAAAGCGCACTTAAAATTTAGCCTCAGATCTCCTTCATCCGCGCCGTTTATGTTTTGTAGACGGACGGATGGCGGCGGCGGCGGTAAACGTTTGATTACGGCCGGGGACAAAGCGGTTGTGGAAATGCTCAGATGCGCCGGAACACAAATTAACCTTGACATTTTGAGTTTAGTTCCTCGGGAGCCGGTGAATCATAAAACCACGTGGGGCCGGACGGCCTGAGTGCAGATGAACCTTTTCTTCCCTCGTCTGACCCAAAAACCTGCGTGTGTGTGTGTGCGTGCGTGCGTGTGTGTGTTCCACCCTCTTTGAAACCATAGCGGCATCGACACTCGTCGACTCCGTCACAGAGACCAAAACTGTTGGACTCCTCGGGGTTTTAATGCTGAGCTTGCAGTTGTTGGTCACTCGGGGCCCGTCGTCACGACGACGTTCCAACTGGAAACGCGTTTACATGGCAACGTTTTGAAAGCGGTGTCCATTTCCGCGCAAACGCTGAAGGCGAGGGTTGCGATCGGCGATTGTTTTGCTAATCAATTAATATTTTGAGTTTTTAATTTTTTAATGACTATTCAATCCATTTTTTTTAATTTAATTTTTAAAGGAGTCATATAATCCAGCGTTTCACCACTCTCACATCGGTCTCGTTGAGCCCGAAATCCATGATTTCCTCCATTTGAATATTGGACTCATAGGAGCTACATTCAGAATCTGCTGTGTCGGCGTGAGCTGGACTGGCTCCGCCCACACACGCCCATCTATGGGACGAGGCGGAGCAACCACTTTAAAAATCTGCATTGCGGAGACCAGAATGTTAAATCTCAACAAGGTTTTCCATTCCTCTTTAACGCTACTCGTTCACGACGTGGTTCTGGTCGGTTGCGACGTTTTAAAGCTGCGAATAAGAGAAATAAAAAGTCGATTCTAGGTTTTCGAGGCTCGTTTCAGGGCTGAGCCTATAGTGCGGTAGAGTTTTGGGGTGGTGGGGGTTGGGAATACATGCGTACCTTGTTTTAACACCCGTGTTTGACATCTACGACATCCAGAATGTCTCCTGGACCAAACGCTGCTCTTTTTATTTCTTTTTTAATTTCTCCGGCTGATTTCAGAACGAGGGTTAGGGGGGGGTTTGTTGACGGTTTGAGGTTCGGGGAAACGTCGGGCGGTGGAGGCGTGGAGCCCCCTATTCGCCACACAAAATTGTGTGTGAGCGTTAGACCCACACGTGCACTTGATTTGCCGCGATTGGCCGGGATTTCCAGGCGAACCAATGGCTGCGGAGAGAGAGAGAGAGTGGGGGGGGGGCTGACGGAGCGCTGCAGCTGTGTGCGCCGGCAACAGCTGTTGGGAGAGGAAAATACGGAGCGGAGGAGAGGATCTGGAGGGGGGGAGGGAGGGAGGGGGGGGGGAATAACCCTTGAAATGACAGGTTTTATAAGCACAACCCACGATACCACGAGTCAGTGAACGTAACGGACTCTAAACACGCTGGATTCTGGTTGTTTGAAGGAAACGAGTTAAGAAAAATTTCAACACGGGCCGAAGAGATCAATTAAAATAAGCATAGTGATCAGCAGTGGAGCATAAAGAGGTCACAGTGGGGGGGCGAGGAAAAATGAGGTTGAGGGATTTCTTTCTTTCTTTTCTTTTCTTTTTTTTTTTTTTTAAACTCTGAGGTAAGACCACACTCGGCATGTGGGAGTGGGAATCCCCCCCCCCCCCCCTCTCTCAGAGGAAATGGTTTAACCCGTTAATGACTTGCTGAGTTTAAGACTCTCTTGTTGGGGGAAGGGGGGGGGGTTTAATGGTTCCAGGCCCTTGTGAGACACGCCGCACTCCAGTCCATAAAAGTCTTCGTCACACGTGTTTCCAGCCTCAAACGGACTCGAAAGTTTCGAAGTTTGAAAAGGAGTTGGGGTTGGAGGATGTTTGTGAGGAAGCAGTGAAACGGGGGGAGGGGGGGGGGGGGGTTTGAAGTTGGGCGATCGTCGGATAAGAAAGCCTCGGCGGTTTACCCGTCGCTATGGGATGAATTCACACGAAATGTCTCAGTAGGTTGGGGGCGGGGGGTAAAAAAAGAAATGACAACGTGGCGGAAAAAGCGCCGATATTAAGAAATAAAACGGTGCTAATGTTGTTTATTCCGTGCGATATCAGCAAAACATGGACTCGCAGTAAATAAAGGGTGTCGACTGGTAAAATAGTGCCACGATAACCTTTAAAGGGAAAGTTTACGTGATAAAAATCTCTATTTTTTTCACAAAACCAAAGGATTATTACAGGATATGACCACAGTCTCAACAGGAAGTCTATTTTAATGAAACCTTCTGGTGCAAAATAAAGTTAAATGTCCCCAAAAAACTGCTATAGCTGTTGCGTTATGCATGTTTTAAAATTTTTTAATTTAGGCTTTGAGGCGAACGCCGGCATTAAAAAAATAAGTCAGAGTCGGAGCGTTTTCAAGAAAAAGTTCCACCTTTTTGTAGTCGTTTAAAAAAAAAAAAAGTTGCGTATTTAAGCGTTGTTTACAACCAACCAACCAACCAAACAATTGTTTTTTGTTTTTTTCCCCAATTTGTTGATTCCAGCTTCATTTTCGTGAACGTCTTGTTGGAGCCTCGTGTAACAACGACCCGGATTGATTCAAATAAACTCCAGTAAAACCTGAAATATAATCGAACTGGTCAATAATGTAAAATATATTTAACAAAAATGTAATTGTGATCATGGTATGTTTAATGCTTTTACATTATTTTGTACTGATGATTGAAGAGATTGATTTTATTTATTATTTTTTAGAGAACAGATTATAAATGGCTTGGGCAACATCAATCATACTTAAATACCATAAACTGTAAAAAGACAAACAGTCCAAACTTTTAGAACTCATGCATTATTCAAAATGAAGTAGTTCAAGTCCCAACTTTAACTCTTTGATTCTCTTTATGATGTAATAACATTATTGCACGATAAGGAAAAACCTATTTTTGCTGGTCCCGTAATGTAATATTAAAATGTTTTTTTTTAAGTTTTGGACTCCGTGTTTTGTTACGTTATTGACCAGTTATTACATTTCAGGTTTTATTACATCATATTTCGGGTTCTGACAAGGCCTGCTATGATCAATAATTTGATTATTATACAATAATTTTGATTTGTTGTTGGATTAATCCATCGGTCTAATATAGTTACATTTTCTTCAATGAGTGATGAGAGCAAAGGCTCCAAGAACCAAGTGTATATCAATCGTTTTATTTTTCCCACACGTCTCAGATATTGCTTTGATTTATAGCTTTGATTCCATCACGGTGGGGGAGGGATGGGGGTGGGGGAAGGGGAGGGGGGGGGGGGTATAGTTACGTGGAGGAACTGTGCAAAAGCCGTCCGACGGAATAGACTCACGCAACGCCGCCTCGCCGACCTTCCGGCTATTCAGACCGGGAATGTTGGTCGTGTCTGCCGTGACCTTTCACAGCGCAGGATGTAAAGCAACAAACGGCGGCGGAGCAAAAGAACTTCTTTTTTTTTTTTCCGACTCCGCGGCTGTCCGAGCGGCACGTTATCTACCGCGACCTTTTTGCAAACGGGAGCGGCGGGGGCTCCCGACGCCGTCAGCGGCAACAGGAAGTTGACTTAAGTTGACTTTAAGTATCGATAATGAACTCCTCAACTCTTGATTACAAATATTTGGGGATTTTTGGTGTATATTCTAAATACTGCACACAGAATGATTAAGAAATATCTGTAAATATTTAGAATGTTGAACATTATGTAATAGACGGATGGAAGACAGACAGATATAAGAGGGATCTTCTCTTCGGCGCCTTTTTATTCAAAATGTGTTGAATTGGAAGTTGTGTTGCCAAGAGTATAAAAGTTTTTATTTAAAATGTAAACATTTTTAATTTTTAATTCTTAATTTTATGATTTATTTTTATTATTATACTTTATTTTAATATTATATTTCATTGCCAAGAATATAAAAAAAAAATATTAAAAAATTTGACATTTTGAATTTTTTATTTAAAAGTTTTAAATTTTAAATTTTAAATTATTAATTTTATGTTTTATTTGTATTTTCATATTTTATTTGTATTATTATATTTTATTTTAAAATTATATTTAATTTGATTTTATTTCATTTCATGAGGCGGTTGCAGCGTCTCAGCGTAAATGATATCAAAGTAGAATCCTAAACACTTAAATGCCGATGCTAATATCTTCATCATTTGAGTTAAAATTTGCTCCAGGTTCAAAACGTTCTTGTAGAAACCCAGTAGAAAACCTAATTCAGATCATTGTCTATGTTCTAGGTTCGTTTGGCTTTACTTGATTTAAGATTTGAGCTTTTCAAGGTGAATATTTCCATTCTCAGAAAATTAAACCCCACAAATAGTTTGATTGTTTTGTTTTCTCCCCCCCTCCCTCCTTCTTTTGCTGCACGCTGGCGACATCCTTTCCGTACTGTTGTTAATGAGTCCGTCAGCGGTGACCATGTCCGCCCCGCCGGCTATCGCTGATCTAAAAATAAGACGCAAGGCGGTATGTGGGTCATGTTCCTTGATGCTCACTGGGTGGACTGATGCTCGCTGACCGCTGCTGGTGATCCTCCGCCCAAACCTTCACACGTCACGTCTCCCAGGTTTTGGCCTCAAATTTCCAGCCACGTTTCTTGTCGCCGATTCGACCCGTCGGGGAATCTAATGTGTTTCACATCGCCTGTACAACACCTGAGCAGAAACCTTAGAAAATATATCGACAATACAATATATATAGATTGCGATCGTGACGTGAAGATCCAAGATCCAAGTGCTCGTTTCTCCACTATTATGTAAGGTCGACAGACTGCGAGTTATTATGTTGGGGAAGAAAAAAAGAACTGGAAGCAGACAGTTAATTTCACGTCTGCGTGACAAATGAATCAATTATTTCTTTCATTGTTGGTCGGCGCCTGGTGATTCAGTGTTCGGAACGGAGAGAGACTGTTGCTGGAACGACATCACGCCTTTTGACAGTGAGCAGCTAGAAACTGATTTAGTGAGGAAGTTTAAACCACGATGGGGTTTGAACAAGAAAAAAAGGGATGTTTTGAAGAAGACAATGCAGAAAAAAGCAGTAGAACGAAGTCAGATGCTCCCGAACATCCTTGCTCTTTGACCCTGGTCAGGTTCTGCTGGGGGGGGGGGTGAGGAATAGGAGGAGGAGGAGGAAGGGGTTTGATCGAAGGCACCACAGTGACTAATCCGTCTGCATGAGATGGCACATGTTGGGAGGAATTAAGGTCAGGGTCGATCAGGATTATTAACTTATTCTCTGCTCCTAATTAAGTCCTCCTTATAAAAAAAAAATCCCCATTTATACATTTTGTTTTTAATGTAAAAATAGCCTCTTATTTTCCAAGTCGGCGTCTTTGTTTATGACTGTATTTCTGACATCTACCTGTCAGATTTTGAGCTGCAGCCTCAGGATGTCGGTGAATTATGAGGCGTCGTGAGAGGACAGATGGAAATGTGTCCCATTTGACACGTCGCTGTGAAAGAAACAAAAACAAAAAAAATCCCACCCTATTGGAGAAGGCACCTCTTTGGGTTCGGCGTTGCGTAAGCGGCTGCAGCGTTAACGTGGCGCGGTGACGGGATGCGTGCAGACAGACGGCTCGGGGAGGGCGAGGACCGGAACCACCTCGCTTCGCCGAGTGTTGGACTCAGTTGTGAGCGATGCTTCTGTAACTGCCAATTAATGCGCCGTCGAGGGAGCGGGCGGCTCTGCGGCGAGTCTCGCCCAACGTCGGAAATCTGCGATATTCCAGCAAGCTGGCCCCGGAAACTTTGGATCGCGTTTGTTAAATAAGTCGTATTATTTATTATTATTGCTTTTCCTTGACTTTCCCTACATTAGAATATTGAATCATAGGAGCTACATTCAGAATCTGCTGTGTCTTGTGCGAGCTGGACTGGCTCCGCCCACACATGCCCATCTATGGGAAGAGGAGGAAGTACTTCCTCTCGTGGTGCCATGTGCCTGAGCAGAGCTGCCTGATTGTGGGAGGAGTCAAAGGGGGAGGAGCCTACCTTGATTGTGATTGGCTAAACCCACGATGACACTATATAGGGTTTCATTTCTGATTGGCTGGTTGGAGCAACACACTTTTTAACAACTGAAACAAGCCAGGGAGAGAGAGGACACACTTTCTTCACTTCTGGGACGATTATTACTGTTGGTTAGTGAATTTTACACAATATGACTCTTTTAAGTCGGCAATTTTTGGGACGTCTGATAAAAGACGACCAATCGTGATGATACATTTGATCATCGCATAAAATCTCTGGTTTTATTTCGTTCGCCGTGAGAGTTTACTGTTACGAGCTACAGTTATAAAAATAAACCCCATTAGAAAATAAGCAGACAATGACTGACAATCAAAGCGACGCCACCAAACAATAGTTAGCAGTTTCCCATAGAGGAAAGAAAAGACCACTTCTACATTGCCCATGTACTTTCACACAAAGCGTTTCCCCCGTGTATAAATGCTAGTAGAACAATGTTTCTATTCTTTGTTCTCTTCTCTTATTTTAGTTTTTTTTTGGGTGGGGGGGGCGACCTGATCTCAACTGCAGTTGGGTCGATGGAGGGATTCACCTTCCAAAGGCCAAGGTTGTTTCAAATGGTTCGATTTTACAGCACCAATTACGACAAACCTCTCTCTCTCTCTTGCTCTCTCTTGCTCTCTCTCTCTTCCTCTCCATTGTTGACAATGGAGAGGAAGAAAGAAAGAAAGAAGAAAAAAAGCTCCCTTTAGAACAAAAAAACAAACCTTATTGGCTCCAGATGGCGAGGTGGCAGCTTTCCGCTGCACCGGTTGGCGTGAGAGGATTATACAGGCTGTATCATTTCACCAGTGTTATATGTTGACAAGTCCACGCTTGAGTTCTGTGAGCACGGCGTCGATCCGCCGGTGAATGGACTACCCCCCCCCCCGACTGAACCACTGGAACCAAGACGTATGGCCACGTCCACTCGACCCGATCCAATTGCTTCGAGACGCTTCCCGTCTCTGGACACATGAGAAAACGACCCGTCGTCTCGAGATGTCGTTCCGATACGCGGAGGCGGCTCGCCGAACGGCGCGATTTCGCGGATTTGAAGCCACAATCATAGAAATGTGTCAATATCGACCCGTTTCTGATCGAAATGGATGAAATCTGTGACGGGAAGCGACGCTGTGTCGGATGCAGCCTGGAGCTGAACGGCGCCCGTCAGACATGTTTGTAGGGTAAGAGAGGAGTCGTGGGTGAGTTCCTCTCTGAGAACTCGGAGGGAAGTGATTTTGCAGTTTATTAGGCCGATTATTTCCCGTGTTCTGAATAGGAGGCCCCTTTGTGTTGCCCCCCCCCCCTCCCGGCGGTCACGTCAACGAGCAGACGTGCACATAAAACACAATAATCCGCCTTCATTAGACCCACATAATTAACTACCATTTCCACGTAAAGCGTATGAGCTCAGCTGATGGTTTTACAGGTTGTCGGCGGCACACCGGCTTGTTTTCCGTCGGAATGCGTCGGGCTCTCGGAAGCACAGATTCGGGATGTTTCTGTTTCGATTAGGCGCAATTCGATTAAGACGAAATGATCACCGGCATGCTGTGAGTCATCAACGTCCTGAGGCCTTTACCTGACTGTGCTTAGCGAGCAGTCAAATGCTTTGAATGAATTACGCTTGTGCATTTCTCTGGTGGCGTGATTATATGCTAGTTTGTTTTTTTGTTTTTTTCAAAGACAGCTGACAGGCGAATTTGTGGTTATTTTCTATATGAAAGGACCGACTGGTTTTATGGTTCCAATTCGTTGGCCGGCGGCTGCAGGGCAGTTTGACATTGGGCTGAAACATCAGCTGCCACGCGGCCCATCGGTCTACAGCGCCGCCATCTTGGAGGGGTCTCCGGCTCTTGCTAAACGTATAGACGCCAGGCTAGAAAATCCACGAAAACATTCGTAGCTCGCTTGCTAGTCCACCTAGCAACACAAGTCTTACCTCGTTTTAAAGCTGAGGAAACGCTCTATCACGTGAGGTTCCACTGGGATAGAGTTTTTCCTCTGCTTTAAAACGAGGTAAGATTTGTGTTGCTATGGGGATTTTTCTACGTTTAGCAACAGCCGGAGACCCGTCCAAGATGGCGGCGCTGTGGGCACGTCACAGGCGGCGTCGTGCGGCATCTCTTGTTTTATATCTGTGGCGCTGATATTCAAACGGTGAGCCAACGAGATGCGTGCATCCCTAATTAATATGGAAACGATTAACTTTTTAAGCAAATTCAATAATGAGCAATTCACTTTAAATGATTCCTGTCTCGGTTCTCATTGAGATTCGTGACCTACAATATTGAGACGCTGCACACACGCGTCGTTTGCAAAGCCCTTAAACTGGTAAAAATGGCATTTAACTTTGCATTAACCCACTATTCTCTTCGGCTTATCATTTAGAAAGGTGCTCGACTTTGTGTTCGTGTGTACAGGATGATAGCGAGTCGCTTCATTCTGCCACGTCGACCTGGAGAGTTGGTTTATGAGAGCGAACGGGAGCAGAAGCTGGTGTTTGAGGCGTCTCTCTCTACGTTTTCTCTCACCTTCTTGATTCTGAGCTCGGCGAAGTGCCTCATGAGTCACGGGCGTAAACAAAATGGTGGTATTTCCAGGGTCGGTGGGCCCGATTTGTCGCGCGAGTCCAACCTCCTTCCCCCGTGGCTCTGGTCTCCCAGGGCTCCACCCTTATTGATTTTCCACAGGCCTGGCGAGCATCTTGCACAACAGTCCCTTCATTCTGTTATCGGTGACCTGCCGCCGCCTGATAAACACAGAGAGCCTCCATGTTTGGAGCCGGAACGGCGGCGGCCGTCTCAGTGGTATAAAGGCTCGTGAGATCTATTTGTGTCTGTATGATAATGTTTATTTGGCTCTTTTTCTTAATTTATTTGAACCAATGATATCCCAATCTGTGTGAAGCAGCTCAGGTCCACCCCCTTTACCATATCTGGAGAATTTTTATATTTTTATTTAAATGGTTCACGTGGTTACCCTGTTTTGTTTTTAATATATTATCCTTTTGGAGGGTTTGTGTGTAATGTTCATGTTGGCATCTTGGAACTTTTGGAAATAGGTTTGACCCTGAATAATATTTTTTATCTGATTATACAATAATTTGTTTTTGTTTAAATTACCTTTTTTTACCTCCTTATGTGAATATCGGTTGGAAGTTTTGGTAGTTGGAGCTCGTAGAGAAGGACTGGAGCATTTTATAGAGGCTCTCTTCACCTAAACTGTTGGGATCCATTCATTTGAACCAGGATTAGTTGGTAATAATTTGCATGTCCTTTTATCACTTTAGCAATTTTCTTGAATGATTTTCTCCGTCTTAAAGCTGGAAAGAAAATGTATGTCAAATATCCAGTTTTATTATCATATTTTTTTCTATTGATCTTGAGTATAAACTATTGACTTTATTGTATTTTGCATGTATTTGTTCACTGCGTTATTATGCCAGGAGTTAAAAACAACAACATATCCTAACTTCTCTTCAGTCACGTTACCAAGGTAACTGGTGATGTTTCTGGGCTGATGTTCACCAATAAGTAGCTCATTTTAAATTTTACAGCCATTAAACCTGGGGTGGTTTGCCTCTTTCTTTCGTGGAAGCAACTTATACACTTTTTTTTGTTTTTAATAAACTACAACTGCTGCACACGGAGCGGTCGAAGCCCCTCGGTGTCATCTGGAAGTAGAAAAACTGGTCCCGTCTGGGGGGCCGAGGTGCGTCTTTGTCTTGGAGGATTTGGCTCTGGAGGACTTGGACTCCGGTGACTGGATAAGAAGTGGACTGACCAGTTAACAAGCGGGTCCCACCGTGCCCTCCCGTGGACTTCCTGAAGCCCCCCCCCCCCCCCCCCCCCTCAAAAACGCACAACACGCCGGGCTGGCTTACCCACAGCGTCTGCTGCTCGGGGCTCTTAATGACGGTTGTTGTGCTTGTCTGAGCCCCCGGTGGTTTAAATGGCTGGACGTGGTTACTGTATGGGTGGCCATCTGGATGGGGGGGGGGGGCAAAGCTGCTATTGGGCGATGGGGTGCTGGGGTGGGGGGGGGGGGGGGTGTTTGTCCTGGGTATAAGCTTTAAGGGGAAGTCTTGGAGAAGTTTGAGTCTGAAGTTGTGGAAACAACCACTTCAAGGGAAACGCGCAGGAAGAACATGCAAATTCCACACACAAGGTTTGAACTCCAACTGGGGGTGGGGGGGGGGTTTTATTAAATTCCAACACGAATTTTGACCCCCCGTTTGCGTGAGGTTCTCAAGCGAAAAACGCGAAACTTTCTTTGCGTTTCGTCCGTTTACACGACAACGCTTTTCAAAAAACGCTCCCGACAGCACGTGATTTTTCCTAACGTGTTTGATCCACCCAAGAACTTTAAAAAGAAGTGGGCAACTCTTTCTATGACATATAAACGCAAATTTAATCTGCTTTTTTTTTTTTTTTTTTTATTTGAAATTGGATAATTTCCCACGGCACACCTGACTAGATCTCGCGGAAACACCAGTGTGCCGCGGCGCAGTGGTTGAAAAACACTGGTCTAGAGTGTCCCCCATTGTTAATGTGCATAATGTATTATTTTCTGCACGTGTGTGTGGTTTTAATTACTGAAATGACCACCGGCGCTAACTCTTCGCCTGCGTCGCTTTCGGTGTTTTTTCTATCGTTTTTCAAAAAGGGTCGCCTTTTATTTTCTGAACTAAAATGCAACAACGATGAAACGTCGCGCCTAATATTGACAAAAGCGTTCCACTTTCAAGGTTGTTTCTGCGGCGTTCAGCCTGCGGCTCCTCCCTCTTTGACGCTCCAGTAAGAAAATGAGCTCGTTGTCACTGCTCCTGCTCCCTGGAGCCTCTCGTGTAGCGTAAGACACGCGCTCGACACGGCAGTTACACGCCGGAATTAAAAGCCGATAGTTGTTTTTGTTTGGCGTATTTTTGAAGCATTGCATCATGGTCCTCCTGGCCATGTTTTGGGTCCACGGACCTTATGTTTGGTGACTAAACTCCAAACGGAGAGCCCATTGTTGTCTCGAGGGGTGTGCTGATCACACACACACCCATGCACACACATACACGCGCGCACACACTTGTTGCCGTGGCGATGTTAAATCCTCTGTTTGTGCCCCGGAGCCTCTCCCGGCCCAGCTGGCCGGGGCCCCGACTGACAGCCTCATTAGCTTTGTTTTCATCTGCTTCAAAAACACCGTGAGCCGGTCTGAGCCGTCACCTGACCGCCGTCCCGATTGGACGGCGGAGACGAGTCCCGGGCCAGCTGACTGGCTCCGAGGCCTCCGATTGGGCCCCCGACACTTCCTCCTGTAGCCGGGCAGACTGTGCAAACTCCCGCGAGGCTCCCAGACGCATATAGGCGGCAAGCGGAGAGACAGACACGCAGTTATGAAAAAAGGAATCCTTTATTGTGGTTGCATAACCATATAGTGGGCTCGGCAAGTAAATATCCAGATTGAGTGAAATGATCTGGATTTCCATAGCAACAAAACCACACTGTGTTTTGAAAGTCTTGTCGACCGCACTGCTGCAGCCGGAGCCTTTTTGGAGTTTTGAATCAGAGTTCGTCCTGAAATCCTGAAACCGGTGTGAGCCGAGGACACGAGTGACGTTCAGTTGAAGCTTTGGGGAAAAAAAAAACAAAAACCCTGAGTGCTGTCGTGACTCCGCCACCGTCCGTGTTGCCAGGCAGATTTCAGAGATTGCTCACAGCAGGAGGGGAGCAGGGACTGATTTGAGACGGTAAAGTAGAACCCTTTTAAGATTTTCCTGTTTGCTCACGAAGCCCGAAGAGCAACAGGGGGCCTCGTACCGCCACGGCAGTCTGGATTAAATCCACTCAAAGCGGAAATACACACGTTTCACCAACTCCGCTGATCAATTCCGCATATTATGATCCAACGATCACATCATATTGGACGGAATCCAGAGAGCTTCTGAGGTTTTCTTTTAATTCCGGATCACTCCAGACGCACTGTGTATCATTTATTTATTATTTATGTCAGGAATTGCATCATCCTCGGCGTTTGTTTTATTGATGAATACAAATAGATGAATAATTGATGAAGGAAAAAGGCCTTTCATCCATTTGCAGCCACATTCATTCCTATTGGCTCGCTTTTCAGTTTTTACTTGTAATACCTTTATATGTACAACACTGTTTTTTTTTTTTTAAAGCATGTGGGACATGTTTTCCAGGTGAATAGACGTAAATAGCCTGGAGACGTTCGTATGACCTTGTCGCTTCGGTTTGACGAATATAGATGGAGATGACAATATTAGGCAAAAGACTGCATCTTGGAAAGCGACGTCGAAGAATCTGCCGGCTCTTTCTTTCTTTCTTTTCATTCCGTGGTGAGTGAACGTTTCCTGACGATTTCTCTCGCGCGCCGCCTTCAGAAGCCCGTTGCCGCGGCGGTCGTGGGCGTCCGTCTGTTCGCTGCTTGTTTCTTGTTGCCCTGCCTGGAGCGGCGTGTCGACAGCAGCTGGTACTCGGGGCAGCGCCGGGTCAGATCAGGCGCTGATGCCCGCCTCCCGCCATTTTTTTTGTGTTTTTTTTCCACCGAGCTACCGGCCCGTGTGCCCGTACTCGCCCACCCTCCTACGATCCAGTCCGGCGACCATCCCCGCCGTCCGCCAGGTTGCCATGGAGACTGGTTTTTGGGAAAACTGTCAAGCAGATTCGGCGTGAATCTTGGGGAGGGTGTTCGGTTAAAAGCAACCAAACGTCTTTAGAGGTGTGACTTCAGTTGCTCGGTGGACGTGGAACAAAAAAAAGTCTTGATTGTTTTTCTGAATGCCCCCGTCGTCCCCCCCCGTCCCCCGTCCCGGTGGCGTCCCTCCGACCAGGAACTTCTGCGTCAGCCACAGGGTGTGCGACGCCCTCGACAAAAAGGACTTTGGCGTGCGGTGAACCGTTGAAAGAGTTTGCTTCAGCCACTCGAGAGCACGTGACCCTGAACTAACCTGTAGCGCCTCTTTAAACCTCGAGTCTGAACATGTCCCAGCCTCATACGACACGTTTATCCACGCTTGAGATTTTCAGGTACCTGTTTTTTGTCGAGGCTCCTCAAGAGGTTAAAGTCCATCTCGGTGTGTTCGGGATTCAGAGTTTACATTATGAGGAATTATCTAGAACCATATTTCCATCATCCTTATAAAATCGCACGTGGTATGTTGCCATGACGAATCGGCACAATGACACATGATGTTCCGTGTTTCTATGACGGACGATATCGCAGCTCGAAAACTTCAATGATTATTGAAAAAGATTTTTGAAACGCGGAGTACCGTGTTTTCACAGTAACTGAGCACGGTTTCCATGACGACGGAGCATGACGACGCAAGAAGCGTCACGAACGTGACATCGGGAGGCGGAGGTCTCCATGACAACCGAACGCGAGTTGCACGTGAGGCAGTTGGCCCTCATCATCATCATCTTCATCGTCATCATCTGACATTTGTTATGCATGTACTTCTCACGGTCACGGGGTCAAGTAGTTTCTCATTTCGGAGGTTTGCAGCAGTGGAATGAAAATAAAAGAATCGACAGTCGCTGGGAAAAAAGATGCGACGGAGCGACACTCCATGCGTGAAATGAGCGCATTCTCGGAGACGCCTGTCGCAAATGGGAACGCGCGAGTGTGGAGTTTATTCCCCTCGGAGCCCTTCTCGGTAATAACTCTGACCCTCTTCATCCTCCCGTTTTCTGGAATTCAGCCTCTCCAGATTGAAGCGGTAATGTATTTTTAGTGTTTTTTTCTATACGCTCACAAACGCACAGTCCGAGCGGAGCTGCAGATCGCTCCAGCGTCGATCGGTCGCTCCACTTCCTCGAAGTACAGCAACATAGCATTTCCTGCCGTTTGATGGTGGGCTGCTCCGTGTCTCGTGCTCGTCTCCTTGAAAGCGAAGGGGGGGGGGGCGCCGATGGAAAGGTGCTGAGGGCGCCGCTGCCCTGTTGCACTCTGCCCTACATAACCTGACCTACTTTTTTTGACGGCGTTCAGAGCCCAGTCACACTCCACAAAGTCACCGAAATCCAAATAAACATGCACAGAAGCATCCTGCCGAGGAGAATGAATAATAAGTGCCGCGTAAATAAACTTCCTTGGAACAAGTTGCGAGAGTCATGTAAACAATAACCTCGTCAAAGGAGCCGAAACATCGTACAGATTTTATTTTTTTCAATTATTATGATAATATTTGACAGGTGCATCTCAAAAGACAAAGTTTTTTTGTGGTTTTCACTTGTAAACTGAGAATTTTCACCCTCCAGGTATGGACCCGACCCTCTCAAACAAACCTGTGATTTAAAAAATTTTTTTTATTTTTTTTGCTCTATAAATAAAACTGACAAGACTTCACTTGACTGCAAAGGAAAGTTTATGGGTGTGATTGTGTTGTACCTGTAAATTTACAAGCTATAGAAGCATCCGTGAAGGTTTTGGCACTATTTCAACACTGTAAAAGGCAAAATAAAAAAGCTCAGGATTGTGTTGGGGGGGGGGGCTATAAAAACCTCTCCTGTCACACAAACACTGTAAATCTCTCAGCCGAGCCAAAGGGCTCATTGTTTCTCGTTTCTCGCCGTGAAACCGCGCTGCAATGTCGTCTTTCTTTTTTCTTTTTTTTCTTTTTTCATTTTGATACGTGTTCATGTCTCGGTGGTTCTCCAGTCTCTTTTTAATCGGTGTGTTTTATCATTACATCGTCGTAATTAGATGCAGTTCGAAGATTAAATGCACTAAATTCATTCCAAAGTATCGAGTAACATGTAAAAATCCAGAGTCGTATAATAAATATCCTGATTACATGCAATGGATACACAGTAAAAAAAACAAACATCTTGATCAAATACAGGAAAATAATATCAATATATACAGATTTTTTTTAATTACCTATAGTAAAATAATCCCAGTTGATAGTATATAAAGATATTTTCCGATTATACACTGTAAAATAATACCAACACATAGCCAGATTCATCCTGATTAAAAAATTAAACATCCTGACATATAAACAATTATATCGGGATTAAATGATGTAAACAACACCGTCATAGACCAATAAATAGATTTCACCATATTACATATAGTAAAATAATCCCCCCACCCCCCAAAAAAAAAAATTGAATTCCAGATGAGATACAGTAACATTTTTTTTTTATGGATTACATACAGTGAAATAATCCCAGTATATATTGAGATTTGCCAGATTACATACAGTAAAATAATCCCAATATATATAGAGATTTGCCGGATTACATACCGTGGAATAATCTCAGCATGTATGCAGATCCGTATGGGTTAAATAAAGTAAGAGCGACTGCGAATGAATACTGTAAAATAACACCAACTTTTAGACCAACATGTAGAGAATAAATCAAGTAAAATATCAACACACATACTTATATTTCCAGATTAAACACAGTGCCAAGCGGCTGCGTGACGTCAAACCCGAGCTCCAAGAAACCGAGTCGGAAAGCAGACGTGTGTTTGTAAAAACCCACCTGAGTGGAACATGAAGACCATAACGGCGTTCTCCTCCACCGCCTCGCTCCTCATCCCCCCCCCCCCCCCCCGGTTGTAATCCCAGCTCTGCCGTGGGGATTATCGACCAGGAGCGGAACGCCGGGCCTCGCGCCCTCTGCTCCTCTCTCGCCGTTCTTCACGCCGCCGCCCTTAAAGCTCGTCTTCGCGTCGCCGTTTACGCACGACGGACTGCGACACCCCCTTTTGTTTTATTTGGCTTCTTTGCGAACCTGCGGCTGTGATTTATCCGGCTGCAGTTTGGTATATTGAGTTACTTGAGTTAAATCACTGGGGTTTTTTTTTTTTTTTTGGACAAAGCCTGGAAACTTTGGTTGTGCAGGAAGGGTTTGTGCTCGGTGGTCAGCCACGGAAAATACTATTATATTGTTATTACTATTATATAGTATTATTTTATTTCCTCATTCCGGGTGAACAAATGGTGCTTTTTCCTTCGAAAGACAGAAAATATAAAAGATAAAAAGAAAAAGAAAAGCGACTTGTTGTCCAGATACTACGGTACTCGGTTTACCTACATGAGCTCTGCTCATTACCTTAAACATCGCTCTGCGTTAGCCCTGTAAATGCAGGTTTCATTTCGTCTTTATTTTACAAACTTTTCGCTGAAAGGAACAGAAATATTAAATCAAAAACTATTTGCATTCATACACATGCAGCGACACACAAATCCACAGCAAACCAAAGCAGACCCACACCAGTCTCAAATGAATGAAGATGTAAAAAAAAAAAAAAAAAAAAAGAATAATTATAATTTTAAAAACAGATATGGAGCGAAAGGGAAGTGAATGTAAACACATATTTCAAAAACCTGTTAGTTGCATGTGCAGGAACAAGATCTGGTCTTTATTTCTCTTTTTTTTCATTCTCTCTGGCCTCATCCCCTCTTTATCTTCCTGCCTGGCCCTCTGGTTCCCTCCCTCCCTCCCTCCCTCCCTCGCTCCCTGCTGTAGGTTAAATCTGCGTCTATTTATAGAGCGGGGGAGCTGAATTGTGGGTCAGTATGTTGAGAGGGAGGAGGAGCTGCTTTCTGCTGCGTGGCTCGTCGCACTGTGAACCGACAACGTATGTTGAACGATACGAGTTCAAGAGGAACTGATGTGACTTGTTGCACGCCGACTATCGGAAACGGGCCGCGATATATCACACACACACACACACACACACACACACACACACACACACACACAACAAGTGTACCTGTCGCAGCGTCGACTGCAGACTGTTGACAGAAGGAAGAGGTCGGGTGGAGTCGAGTCCAGGTCGGCAGGCAAAAGCTCTATAATTGGTGCAAAACCAGCCGCCTCCAGTTGTTGCGCGGAAAAACAAAGGCTGCACAGTTCTCCCGGCATCCACAGGTCGTGACGAATGCGACCTGGGCTCCGTTTGACACGACGTCACTTTCAAGGAGAATGCACTACCCCCCCTTTACCCCCACCCCCCAGTCCAGAAAACATGCACCAGTTAATTCCTGCTGACTTGGCCTCCTTCAGCAGCTCCACCTGGACTGAGTCGGGGCTTTTGCAAACATACTGTTGACTTTAGGCTTTGACTGAATTACTCTTTATTCCTCCTAATCCTGGAATAAAGCTCCATGATGCTTTAAAGGCCCCCCCCCCCCTCCCGTTACCCTGGAATGTTTTTGCCCCCCCTCTGTGTTCCTACATTGCTGGGAATAGTTTGCCTGTGAATGGTTGATTGCGTGGGCCTGTAATTCTTTGTTTTTTTAATTCCTACAAAGGCCCCTTTTCACCGGGCTTAAGCCTTACCAGAAGCTGGGGCAACGTTTCAGCGTGACGGAGATGGAGAGTAAAAGTGGGGAGAGGTGGCCGTTCTGAAGCCAACCCTGTGGGCTTTAACGGGGTGGGGTCGGTTAATCGTGGCGTTCTACTTAATTCCCTCGTTTGTTGGCTTGTTGGTATGTGGGAGCATCTTTGAAGAGAAATCAAACACCGCGATTGCGGTGACCTTTGCCATCGGCACATTAGACCTCTGATGAGCTGAACCCCCCCCCCCCCCCACCTTCCCTCTGTGTTGACGAGTTGAGCTCTTGGAACACAGCCGGCTCTGTTTCCTACATCCAAAAAAGAAAGAGATCTAAACGTTTCCCGGAGGCGCAAAGGTTTGCGGCCGCTGGTCGACACCACTGATCTCTATCTGGTGATGAACAATTTGGTGAAATGTGAACCCTTTGGTCTGGAATTGAACATGTTGAATGGTATTGAGCGAGATCAATCCATACAACTTTAATGATATTAGACTTTTCACGCAGGCAATTCAATTCAAGGTGCTTCATAACGAGACCGAGCAAATCAGGGCGATGTCAAGGGATATCTAAGGGATATCTACGTCAAGGGATATCTAACAAGGGCAGGGAAGCGTCTTCCAAGCGCCCAGTTCACAATTTCCTCTTTCTGAGCCAACCAGCCATCACCCCACTTCCCTTTCTCTCCCTCTCTCTCTCCCTCTCTCTCTCTCTCTCTCTCTCTCTCTCTTTTTCCAGCTGCATGTTTTCACCAGCTCCTAAAACATCTCCGTCTTAATTAAGTGGGCCTCACCCTGAAAAAAAGAGCCGCTCTCTTTTATTGCGGCCCACTGTGAATGTGAAACCTCCTTCGAGGACTCACTCCTCACCATAACACGGCCCCCCCTATATTTACCCGTCACCACCCATCCTCTAACCCCCACCCCCCCCTTCCCCTTCTCTTTAAAATAAACCCCATTCATTACCATCGCAGGCCTTTGAAGAGGTGATACAAATGCCGGTGTAGAAAGTTCCAGTGGTTTGGATATCGCCCTGCCCATGTCTCCGAGAGGTGGAGGGTGTAGTTAGCATCACTCGGAAGAAATTATAGCAGAGAAATCTTCAACTTGCCCCCAAAAATACATGAGGAAAAAGAGAAAAAAAAACCCGTCTTGTTTCTGCTGCATCATTACACAGAAAAAGCACTCACTTCCTTTGACTTTGTCTCTTCATCTGGCGGCAGCTTCCTGTCTGGTGGAGGAAGTGGTGGAGGGGTTGGGTTTTTTTGGGGGGGGTGGTGGAGGAGGTGAAGCAGTGCGTGACCGGCAGACGTTGGGTCTTCCAGATCCAGACGTTGGGCCGAAAAAATGACAGAGGAGGATCCTCGGGAAGGAGGGCCATCGGTCTCCTTGGCACCGTCTTGCTCCGTTTGAAGACGTCCTCCCTCGCTCGCTTCCCATTTCCTTTCCTCGCGGTTGTGCGCCGAGAGGATTTCATTATGCGGCGGCTCCTCCAGAGAGACAAACACCCGCGGTGTCCCCGCGCACCGTCTATCAAACGGCCAAATCCCGGCCTGGAAACTGATCTAGATAGATACGTCCAAATATTTTTCTATACTCCTTCCTGTCTCTTTCCCGGTGTCTCTGTATCCCCGCTTGGTTTCCACTCCATCCAACTCCCACTTGTTTTTGGACAAAACTCGTTGCGTTGGACAGTTTTTCTCCTGTCTTTACAGTGTTTGGTTTAAATTCGAGCCGCATCACAAGAGGAGTTTTGTTTGGGCGGCACCGTTTGAGCGGCCTTTCCTTTGTTTCCTCTCCTGGACTGTTGCCTGGATGCCGGTTGGTTGTTGTTGTTGTGGTCGCCGCGCTGCCTTGCCCCCCCCCCCCAGTGTAAACACTTTGTACGTGCAGTTGTTGAGCAACGGTAGCCGCTGAGCAAAAGATGTGAAATGAGGTCCAGTGAGGGCGAACGCTGAAGCGTTTCCAGTCACAGAACATCAACCATTAAAGACCCAATTATAAAAAAATATATAATGTATACTCTTTTTATTTTTCTTCTTATAAATATATGGGGTGACTTTAGGTCGTCTCATGATCTGTGCGAAATAATTGTCCAGACATGATTATTTTAGTACTTTTTAAACTCAAATTCCCTCTTTCTATTGTTAAAGGTGTTAAATATCCGATGAGTCATCCTGCACTTGAGACAAACATGAGCCATCAACGATTTTTGACAACATCAGTTGCTAATAAATCACTTAGCATGCAATCAATTAGGAAAACGCTTTCATCGGCATGTTTCTATGGCGTGCCTGTACAGCTGGGCCGAGTGTGACTAGAGCGCCGTAGGAGTGGCCATCTTGCATCAGTGGTGGTGGTGGCGGTGGGGGGGGGTGGGGTGTAAGTAGGCCACCAGCCTCTCTCCCACCGCACAGGCAAACGGGGGCTGAGTAGGCGAGCAGCTGACCGCCGCGGCACGCGCGGGTCATCAAAATGAGCCGCGGACGCACATGCCGCGCGTCCGCTAGCGCTCCCGATGGACGGACACGCCGGGCCATGGCGACGTCTTGTCTCCGGTTTGACGCCGGGTAGAGACACTGTGTGATTGGTGGATTTGCTTCAAGCATGGTTCCCTTGTTTTAATCTGCTTTTACATGGAAAAACAGTGAGGATTAAACGTCGGGTCTGATTTTTAAACAAGGATTTGTTGTTTTTATTGTGGCATTTTTTTTTTTTTTTTTCATCATCCCCCTAAAATGTGACATTCGTCAATTAAAAATCTTTCATTTTGAGGTATGCTCATAATTTAATTTAAGGGTATTTCGTACCCAACACATCATATTTCCTGGCACTGCCCGGACGTAATTAAAAATGAGTGGAAATATGGAAACCGCAAACATTATGAAACCCCTTTTAAAGAGAAATCAACAACCAGCTAATTTTAACCCCCAAAATGGACAAGTTGGGGGCTTCCTGCCAGGAAAATCTGAGCTCACCTCCCCGAAATTGTGGAAAATCCAAGTCGGTCGTGTTAAAATGTAAAACGAAGGACAGAAATAGAGTGTAACTGCAGTGGAGTATGAACAGAAGGGTGAGGATGTTATGCATTTCAACTAATACTCCGTTGGACGAACCAGTTCAAACCATTGAGCGAATGGTTTTTGTAACAGTAAAAAAAAAAAAGAAAAGAAAATTGCCCAGCGATGCAATTGATGGCTTGCAAACCTTATTTGACTATTTCTAGATTATGGTTTTGGCGGTTCGCCCCTCCACCAATGGAATAGCTTTGAAACTGAGCTCGTGCGGCAATCAGACATAAATGAGTTTTAACTGGACCGGTGGTGGCCGACGTGAATCCGCCCGGGATGCTTCAGCGGATCTGTAGAGGTTGTTTGTTTCTCTGATCACGCGTTGGAACTTGATCCCGGCGTGTCGAAAAGGAAAGACGAGGGGTCTTGAGAGAGCAAACGTTCAAAGCTTTTCTTTCCACATCTGAGTAACCTCAGGACTGGGTTCGGCTCCTGGAGTTAAACTCGATATATTAACGTCAATGTCACGTTCGGGCCGAGTCTCATTTTAGCCCCGTAGCGGTCGCGTTTTCGGTGAGACGTACGATCACGTTAAGTAACTTCTCCGGGACGTGTTTTAACCCCTGAGGAAAATTAACTTCATCCAAAAGTCTATTAAAGGGTAGAAGCTTGATGGTTGTCCCCTACCTCTTCGAGATCGAGAAGGTGGAAAGGGCCAAACTCGTGCCGGGCTAACGGGCTAATGGCGTTAGCGCCTGAGCTGGGCATTGCACCCGCTCTGATTAAGCACAGCGCCGGTTTCCAGGTTGAACGTAAGCAGCTTCCTGGGCCTTGAGGATTAGTCCGCCACGCATTGACTTGAGTTATTTTCCTCTTATTCCACAGCTACATTTTTTTTGCTCGTATCATTTGCATTTTTGAAGTGTTTTCCTTTTTTTTTTTTTTCCCCCCCCTTCCTCTTCAAAATTAGCCTGGGAGCGCTACGTCGGGCTGCGAGGGGGGATTAGCGTCCCAAAACTGTGCTAAAGAAATTACTCGCCTAAGCTGCTGATGCCTACACAATGTCTCTGCAACAGAAGGTGTGTGAGCTGTTTTTAGAACCCCTCCGATACCAAATGTCTGGAGATTTCTGTTGGTTACTGCCACTTATCATTCATCTCCACTGGTTTTCATCCCGTGCGCCGAACGGAAACCTTTCTTCAAACTCACTTAGGGCCCAAATAATCCTGCCGCTCCGAACGTCCCTTCGATGAACTCCCACCGTCTGCTTGTAGCCAGGGCGTAAACAGCCTCTCGTCTGATGTGGAGGTGGTGGGCGGAGGTTTCATCGAGATGAAATGGGTTGTGGGAGTTGTGGGTCACTGAGGGAGCTGCAGGAGGCAACGAGCCAACCGGAGGATTAAAACTGATTCACCAGTTTTCACCGTCCACTAAAGCTCGGGCCTTTACTGGACGCCATCAGGCTAAGGTCTCATGAATGTGTCACGGTTGAGGAATTATGGTCTGAGACGTTTAGAGTGGCAATCGTTCATCTGTTACATATGAGATGTTTGACATTTCAATATCCGCTTATCTTTGCCCGGGTATTGTGGCTCTTATCTCTCGGTGGCTTCAGTGCAGATTGGGTATAGTGTCCAGACTGGGCTTATTTCACGGAAAACATCAATGTTTTATAGCCGAGCGCTGTTACATTATCCATCTTGTTACTTCTTGACTTGACTGAATACACCATCTTGTGGTGCATGCTTGTATTGCAAGACAAAAGAAGCCGGAACGGTTTGTGTAATTTGATACGTAGGGAGGTCAACAAGCGTCAAACTATGACTGTTTTGCCTCATTGCATTAATATGCTATAATAGGTCATGTCTAAATATCACATATAGTGTCTATTATACGTTGAAGAGTTGATTTTTCTCTCTCTTCTGATCTTACAGGCTTAATCTTGAGTGGTACGTTCAGACATTTTCACTCCTGAAGATGAACAAAACTCATGAAAATAGAAGTATTCACAAAAGTAATTTATTCTCTACGCTATTGAGAAAGTTTTTGAGTTTTTTAGTTTCAGTCTGAGGATTTTTGTAAGATTTTTAAATCGGTTGTACTTTCGTCCGGTCTGCTGGTTCAATAGCTTCAAATGCTAAACTTGGAGATGAATCTCGAGAAGAATTTGTCCCTTCATCCATCACGGCCGGCTTGTAACGGAATATACCGTCATTGGAGGCTGCAGTGTGTCCGTCGTTAGACAGAACTGTGTGGATTTTCCTTTCTGCTGAATTAAAGTCCCTCTCAGCGAGAAGTGTTATCTTGTTTCCTACCGGTTTATTAAAGCCGGAGCCTCCGAGCAGGCCTCTCTAACAGGATTTGTTTAATAGTGTACTCTCCCTTGATTCATATCTCTGCACCCCCCCCCACCATCCCCCCCCGTCAGGCCTGATGAGCACTAATGAGCCTTAAAGGGGGAATAATGAGCCTCCAGCAGTCGGTGTCGTCTGGACGCAGGAGGGGCGGCGTGTGGAGGCGGACCCGGCGCCGTATCTCCGTACCAACGGGGCTAATGGCGTCCGACAGCCGGCTAATTCCTCCGGTGTGCTCGGCCGCTTCATCTGGCCTCCGTCCAGACAGTTTAGACCTTGTGGGGGGAAAAAACAGTTTCCTGAAGCAGGGGAGAAGGTGATGACCACAATATTTAGAAGAAGAAAAAAAACCTTCATGTGGTCCACGGAAATGTAGCTCCTGTAACCTTGGGCGGCGTTTCAGTGACTCTGGAAACAGACGGCCAAAACACGACAAGGGTTTTTGGTTTTCGCTTGAAAATGTTGTCGCGATCTAGATTTGACATGAAAAAAACTGTCATATCTCTCGCTTGGCTAAAAATAAAATACAAAAAAAAGAGAACGTGGTGTAAACGCGGGGCCCTGAGGTCCAAACCAAGTTGAAAAGCTTTCTGTTGATGGTGGTCTTCACTCCGAACAGACTCTCCTTTCATCAACGGGATTTGTTTTGGCCGCAGGATGAAGTCGCTTTCAGGATCCCTTCGGAGTCCGGCCCGTATTTTCTCTCCGCTTTTGTCTCGTCCTCACTTTTGTGTCGTCCTCACTTTTGTGTTGTCCTCACCTTTGTGTTGTCCTCACTTTTGTGCCGTCCTCACTTTCAGCTCTTCCTCACTTTTGTGTCGTCCTCACTTTTGTGTTGTCCTCATTTTCGGCTCGTCCTCACTTTCGGCTCGTCCTCATTTTCGACTCGTCCTCACTTTCGACTCGTCCTCATTTTCGACTCGTCCTCACTTTCGACTCGTCCTCACTTTCGGCTCATCCTCACTTTTGGCTCGTCCTCACTTTTAGCTCATCCACATTTTTGGCTCGTCCTCACTTTTGTGTCTTCCTCACTTTTGTCTCGTCCTCACTTTTGTGTCTTCCTCACTTTTGTGTCTTCCTCACTTTTGTGTCTTCCTCACTTTTGGCTCGTCCTCACTTTTGTGTCTTCCTCACTTTTGTCTCGTCCTCACTTTTGTGTCGTCCTCACTTTTGTGTCTTCCTCACTTTTGTCTCGTCCTCACTTTTGTCTCGTCCTCACTTTTGTCTCGTCCTCACTTTTGTCTCGTCCTCACTTTTGGCTCGTCCGCTGCCTTTTCCGAAGCGTTTTTCTCGCCTTCCACACCCCCCCCCCGTCCACCTCTCCCTCTCTTTGTCTGGTCTTTTCTCTGCTGATCCTCCAGGCTCCGCGGGGCCGACGGAGGGAATGTCACTCTTGGGGGAGGACGTCTGCTGGGCTGGACAGTCGCCGATTGCAAAGTCTCTTGTCACTTTGAGCGTCGGCGCGGAGGCACAAGCCTGAGTCACGTCAAAGTGCAGCCGTGGCGCTCTGTGTGTGTGTGTGTGTGTGTGTGTGTGTGTGTGTGTGTGTGTGTGTGTGTGTGTGTGTGTGTGTGTGTGTGTGTGTGTGTGTGTGTGTGTGTGTGTGTGTGTGTGTGTGTGTGTGTGTGTGTGTGTCTCTGCTCCTGAAATACCGTTAAAGACTGTTTGGGTTACCATCTATACAGATATATTTATATATAATAATAACTTGGCCTGTGAGAGCAACCTCTTCCGGACTGTTAATGGCCTCGAGCGGCTCTCTTGAGGAACTCTCGCGATTCCTCGGCTGCCGCCTCACGGCCGGGGACGAGCCCAGATGTTGTGGACGAGCCCAGATGTTGTGGCCTGCGTCTCAGAGATATCCATTTCGATGACGGGTCAGTCTTGCCTCAGTGTGTCTAAAAATGGGGTGACGGCACCATTACGTTATGGAAAGTTGCACCGGTGCCCAGAATGTCACCCCCCCACCTTCCCCACTTTACTACTACAAGATCTAATTACAGCAGCTATGCTTTTCTAATGCTGCCCGTCTCTCTTCTTTAACAACCCGTCTCACCTTCCACTCGCGCCGTTAGACCTCGCCACTTCGCTCTTTGCACACTTTCACCTATTTTTGTCAGTTTAAGTCCAAAACTGAATCTTGGATTTCTTATACATAAAAAAATACACCTAAATTCATGTATACATATTGAACTTTCCCCGAGTTTCCAGAGGCTTTCGACTGAGATTTCTAATGACCAGCCTCCTTCTCTCTCTCTCTCTCTCTCTCTCGCTCGCTCTCTCTCTTTATTTCCGTCAGTCTGTGCCGGTCCCCAGAGTCGGACTGTTTTCTTGGCCTACTTAAACAGAGCTCCTCGTTTTGTAGACTGAGAACAGAGCCAACGCGGCAGCAGAAAAAAAAAACCAAAACACACTCAGCATTTAATCAACTTCAACATTTGCTTTTGACATTAGAAGAAGAACCATAAACAAAGCGACTTCACATGAGTGGAAGGACGTTAGACGTGTTCTATGTTGGGGGGGGGTAAAGGCGTCATAAAGGCATAACGGCGTCATAAAGAACACTTGAAAGTGAATGAAGACATTGAGGCAAAGGGTTCATAAGAAATAGATCAAGAGACCAAAGTCAATTGTTGTCAGAATGAATGGTTTGCTCTCCGACGTCGCAGCAAAATAGAAGAAAGAGAAATATCCCTGGTTTGAGTCCGGATGCAGTGCAAAGTGTAAACAGAGGATGAAGCACAGTTATAATGGACACATTTGGAAAAACATCAGTGCAGTTTGTTTTTTTTAATCCACACAAAGTCACAATGTCGGCAAAAAGCCTCAAAGAAGAGTCTTTTTAATAGAATAGCAGCATGAAATCTGCTTTTACCTAAAAAAAGAAGTTTGAGAAATCCATATGGATTTAGTTTTTTTGTACTTTCTTCAATATTTAAAGAGATGATTGATGTTTTTCATATTTACTTATGGTGAGTTGAACACGTCTGTTAACTGCCCCTCGGTGTCGATGCCAGAGCGCCTCACGAACATCCTCTCAGCTCTTCTTGAAGTTATTAATAGTTTACAGGCTGTCACCGCGCTCTCCCTCCCGCCGCCGTTTGTTCCTGTGCGGAGCGGCAGCTGTGGTCCAGCTCCGGGAGCGCGGCTAAACGTGACTCAACGCTACAAGCTTTTCACATTAACCGCGTTGTCATCGGCACAAGTCGTGTTCGCCGCACGCCACCTCGTCACGCCGCGCCGAGGGCGGTGCGGCGGCAGGAAGCTAAGCGAATCGAAGCCTAGCTGATAGCACAGGTTATAGAGCATCTTCCTCCTTTAACATCCAGATTATAGAGCATCTTCCTCCTTTAACATCCAGATTATAGAGCATCTTCCTCCACTAACATCAGATTATAGAGCATCTTCGTCCTCCAACATCCAGATTATAGAGCATCTTCCTCCTCTAACACCCAGATTATAGAGCATCTTCCTCCTCTAACATCCAGATTATAGAGCATCTTCCTCCGCTAACTGACTAACATTATTACCACTGGGGGAGAAGAGTAACTAGTTACTCGGCTCGGTTGGTAGAGCAGTCATCTCTCGACCGGAAGGTTGCAGGTTCCATTCCCATCTCCGCCTGTCCACGCCGAAGTGTCCTTGAGCAGAACACTGAACCCCAACTTGCCTTGCATCATATGTGTGTGTGTGTGAATGGCTGAACTTGATTAATGATGTAAAGCTTTGGGACTATGGAGGCTATTTAAGTGAAATCTTGTTACTTTCACAAGAGTTGCCAACACTTTCGTGTGTGTGTGTGTGCGCGTGTGTTCGCGTGCGCGTGCGCGTGCGCGTGTGTGTGTGTGTGTGTGTGTGTGTGTGTGTGTGTGTGTGTGTGTGTGTGTGTGTGTGTGTGTGTGTGTGTGTGTGTGTGTGTGTGTGTGTGTGTGTGTGTGTGTGTGTGTGTGTGTGTGTGTGTGTGTCAAAGCTTGCACCTGGCTCCTTGTCTTTGCCTCAAAGCCCAGAGGGGTGCAATAAAGAACGCCTTGTCCCAAAAACCATGACACACACACACACACACACACACACACACACGTTTCTATTCCTTGCAGGGACATTACATTGCTTGTATTCTAACCTTAGTTTAAATCATGTCTTTACTTTCCTCTTATAAGGGACCACAGCTTCTGTTTACATGAGTGCAATCAGGTTGACGTCCCCACCAGTATAGGAGAACAAACACACACACACACACACACACACACACACACACACACACACACACACACACGGCTAATCACATTTGAGCTCAACACAAACTATGTAGATGTGTTGACATCAGATTATTATGCGTGTGTGAGTGTTGGTCCAGAATGACTCCACTTCACTGGCATTTCCTTGGGGGGGGAAGTCACGCAGTTCCTCTCTTCCCTCGCTTTAATTCTATCTGGCTTCTATCTACTGCACACACACACACACACACACACACACACACCATGTTGTCGTTCTGGCTCTTTTCTTAAACCCTCTGACATTCACCCTCTTTCCTCTTTTTTTTTTTTTTTTTGCCCGTCTTCCCTGTAACTCTTCTTTGCTTTGCGGCAGCAGCACAAAGAGGCACATAAAGCACATCTCCAGGTTTCCAGGACGACTTGAGAATGAATTCCAGGAAGTAAAAGTCGAGAAATCAGATTTTGAGGCTGTGAGAATGTCATAGATTCGCAAAATGTGCAAATACAGGGCGAGAAAGTAACATTATTGGTTTGATTCCAGCAAGTAACTGTTGCCTGTGGTCCCAGTGTGCACATTTTAAACTTAACGGCTTAGATTTTCTTCCCTTTTACTAATTCATTATCTAAGAAGAGGTTCTCCAATCCGGCTTGAGTCGAGGGTTTAAGAGAGTACGAGTCATAGATCTGCTCGTCATCTGCGTAACGGCATAACGTCGTGTATTTCCTGAGTGAATGATTAGAATTGAATGCAGCAGGATTTAGCCGTCATGTGTATCGGCCTCTAGTAGCAGGATCAAGTGTTTGTAGCTTTTCATCAGGCCGCTCGTCGGTTCACTTGGCCGTGGTAATGAGGAATCCAGACCCCCCCCCCTCCCCCTCCCCGAGTTCAAACCTGAGGTCAAAAGTCGCTCCAGCTGAAAGATCCCAGCTTTTTTACCTCAGGAGGGTCACATCCTGCTCGTCTCTGGACGATCGGAGACGTCTGAGCAGAGGAAGCTTTAAAAGGGAAGTGAGCGTTTCCACGGCCTCCTTTACGGCCGATCGCCTTTTCTTTTTCTTTTTTTTTTTTAAATTACCGGCCATGTAAACAAATCTCTCCAAAAGTTGCAGCAGCAGATTGATGAAACCCCCGTGAACCGCTGGGGAATGTGTGGGATCGTGTTCCAGCAAATAAAACACCCCCCACCTCCAAAAAAAAGACACTGAGTGTTTAGGTTAAATAGAGTTTTATGCTTTTTTATGGCCCCCGGTGACAGATGGTTGACCAAGTAAAACACCAGATGAAGAAATAATAATAATAATAAAATACCACATGAAGAAATAATCCCACTGGGAAAAAAATCTAACAAAAAAGGAGCATTTTTAATCTACTTTTCCATCTCTTGCGATTAAGAGATGGAAAATTGTAAAGTGTAAAAGTAAGAAAGAAAGAAATACCTATGTGTAGTATATATAAGAATGACTCCTAAGGTGGAACTTTTTAAGAATCCTCCGACTCGATGGAAACGAGGGAAATACGCAATTAACAGCACTTCTTTAAAGTTTAAATTCAGCACATCATGTGGGTCACATATGGAGACATGTTTTATTTCCTACAAACAACCGATACTGAGCCGAAATAATGAAGAGAGGCCGTTTAAAGGAGCTTCAATGTTCACTCTGCATACATAAGTGGTTTAATCGCATGTAAACAGCGCCCACTCGTGTCCCAACATGAAAACTACATATTTTTCTTTTTTTTTAAGTGCTATATATGTCTTTTTTTTTTTTACAGTAATCATACTGATCCAAAGATTTTCCAAATGTTATGAGATTAAACCAGCCTGCGCAGTACTATATAGACAGTAACATGATTTTCTAGATTAAACCAGCCTGAGCAGTTCTATCTAGACAGTAACATGATTTTCTAGCAAGAGTATAAATTAGCAGGTAGGCAAAAAACAAAGCAAAAACACTAACGTTTTGACCGTTTCCGTGTAAACGGACATCGTTTCCAAAACATTACAGCCGAAACTCAAAACTTTCAAACAGAAATGCGGAAAGAATGCGTTTTTATTTAAAAATGTTGCGTAAACCAGGCCTGAGACTCTACAGCAGTTTTAGGAAGGTGCTAATTTCTTATATTTTGAAAGCCACGGTTGTTGCCTAAGTGTGAGTGTGGCCACCAGTTTCTTCTTCGTCGTCGTCTGAATGAGCTCAGAGGATTAAAAAGCTCAAATATAACAGGAGGGGGCACCATCTCATGGTTAGGAGCGGTATCGTCGGGATAGAAAAAGCATTTCTGAGACGGTTTTGGAAAGATGTGACAAAATCCGGAAGTTGCCTTAATGTGGTCGCCGGCTTCGTGGTGGTTGAGCATGAGTCAGCCGGTGAATCCCTTCGGAAGCGAGCGTTGGCGAAGCTGCTTCTGATTAACGTGACCGTTGGCCTCGGAGGGGAGGGGGAACCCTCTGAGTCAGTGGTGCCAAAGAAAACCTGAAGTCCCACAGAGTGAGTCGGGTCATCGGGTGACCTTCTGACCCCCACATCGGTGCTGCTGACTCAGCTTTTCCTCGCCTGGTGAACTGCCTCAGTTCACTCCCATGTGCTTCTTCTTCCTATATTCCCACTGTGACGAGAGTCTGAGGTCTGAAGTGGAAACACATCGTTCTTGCGTTTTTGTTTCGGAAAAGTGTCACGGTCACACGGCAACTTTATTTTGAAAACGTTGTCCGTGAACCCAGTAGACGTGCAGAAGATAATGGTAATTTCCATGTTGGGTCGCCAGTTTATTGACGTTGGGTGTTTGGCGGCCGCCATTGTTGTTGTTATCCCTCTACTGAGCATGTGCAGAAGGACTATTTACTACGGCAATGGCGTGCAAGTTGCAGTGGCGGCGTTTGTGCCGTCGACACGTAGCGGGAGCTCGAGTGTTGCGAGTCCTGAAGTTGATGTTGTTTCAAAAAGTCCCGCTCTGGCAGTTATTTTCAGCATTTCAGTTTGGCATTTTCACTTAAAACCTTAAAAAGAAGAGGGACCCACAACAGGACCCTGAGGAACTGCTGCTTTAAGAGCTTCCACTATTACTGATCATAGATTAATTTGCTGGATGGATTAAATTTAGAAACTGACGTCATCTAGCGTCCTCGTTCCATCGCGAACCACATCACGCTTGCAATCTTCACCCGTTGTACTTCATGTGACATGTTTCACCTAATTCCATGCAGTCCTTGTTTAATTTATGGATTATTGCCTCAGATCAGACTTAAGTGTGTCGCGATGAATAGTTTCATTGTTCCCGTGAAAATAAAAGTCCAAACGCCATAAATCTCTGCAGAGAAACATCCCGACGCGAGTGTGTGGCGTTGCGTTATGCACACGGGAACCCGACACCGCTCCGCCCTCGCCGCCTCCAACGCCGCCGGCTCCTTCATGATGGAGGGAAACGTCCCTGAACTGGCTCGTAGGGGGGGGGTGGGGGTAGGGGGTGGGGGGGTACGATGGTCATGCAAGAGTCGAATGACAGAGGGATTATGTCATGCTGGGGGCCGAGCGTGGAGTCGGAGGCAAGGCGATCGCGGCGAGCTTCAACGAAAACGTCATCCGCGAGTCAGGAGAAAGATTTACTCAAATTTCAGATCGCCGCGAGGGAAAACTTTTTACAACGTAGATCTACACCTGGTAGAGTGCAGGCCTTCGCCAACGCCGCATTTGTTTGCACGATGGCAGTTAGCTCATATCGGCGCTAATCGGGTAGCAGAATCATTGTGTGAAACATTGAGCAGGGAGCATCTCCATGGCAACAGACGCTGATCTCCACTAGGTGCCGCTCTCATCCACTTTGTGTGGGAAATTATTGCGGGGATTTATTCGGAAACGCTTCGCTGCCAACGTCCCAAAATGTGAGCGATTGGTCCTCGGATGACGATAAATCATCTGTGAAAATTTCAGGCAATTCGGGAGAGTAGTCTTTTTGTGAAAAGTTGGTAAAATACATGGATCCAAACTAATAAATAAATCCGCACAGACGAAAACACAACCTCCTCGACCCAACTTTGATTGGCGAAGGTAATCAATCCATCACGGTGCATCTCTCCAGTGATCTCTTTTCTACTGGTGCTCTGGTACTTTCCATCTCATTACTGTATTAATTTCTAATACAAAAATAATTGAACGGCTTGCAGGAAGTGCAACAATGACAAGAAAATAGGCTTTTGCAGTTATAGCTAAAAATAAAAGATAAGTAGACTTCTGCACATCAGAAGACGAGTCCCCTTCTTTCCTTTTTTTTTTCCATATTGTCCTTCTGCTTGTGTGTGTGAGTGAGTCTGATTCTCAACAAAGAACCCACAGCATGATGTCACCGTTTAACCGCTGTGCGTCCGTCCGAGCTCGTGATCGGAGGGAAGGAGAGATGGGTGATTATTGCAGTCTGTGTTGGAGGTCACCTTCCTTCCTGCCCGACAAAGACGGAAGATGCGAGGCGGTGATTTAGAGAGCGTCGGGTTGGTTCGAGCATCAGTTGGGGGGGAAAAACGACTAATAATAAAATGTTTCTCAGACACACACACACACCTGAATCGAGTTAAGCGCCGGCACACCACCCCCCCTCCCCCCACCCTCATGTTCCATGGTGATATATTATCCAGAGCCAGTTCCCAGCTGATATTGTGGGAAACGGCGAGCATAGACTGGTGGGAAACTTGCAGTCACCAATCAACCTCAAAACACACATTTTTAGATTTTTTAGACGAAACTGGAATTCCTGCAAACGTACAAACGCCAAAGGACCTCAAAGGCAATACCTTCATGTTTCTGTGTACGGCTTCCTTTTTTCTTCTTCCTATATTTCGATTTTGGCCCAATTCTCACGCCCTCTTTTGCCAACATGCTTTGGGACATGACCCCCCCACTCCATATCGTTCTGGGACTTGTTAGTTTTGTGGTTGAGAATCACCCGCAACAACAATGTCAACATTCGTTGTCTGTCCATATGAAGTTCATAGGGTAGGGTTCCCTGCGGGGGTGTGGTTTCATTACAAAACCAAACGGCGGCACCCGACCGTAGCGCAACGTGCTAACTACGTTGTGTTCCGCGTTTCTGCTGTTTTCCCTAGAATTGGACACCGTTTTCTAATGGTTGCCGTGTAAATGTGAAAGTTTCGTGGAAATGCCGTAATGGGCACTTTAACAGTCTGAATATTTGACATCGAGACGTAACAAATGTTGAGTTTGTTGTTGTTTTTTTAAGAGATTTATCGTCATCCTGTGTCGTTTTCCCGTCCGATTCTGAAGGTCTGACATTGTCGCCGTGAGTTGTTCTCCTGTCGTTCTCGTCTTTTTCTCGACCTTTTCCTGCATTCTGGGGATCCAATACACACTCTCACACACACACACACACACACACACACACACACACACACACACACACACACACACACACACACACACACACACCCTCCGGCTGAACCCAAATGGGTTCGTCTGTCATCGCCCAGACTGTAGACGGAGCTCTGTCTTACAGGAACGGGGGGGTATCGGGGGGGCTCAGGTGTCGCCGGGCCTTCTCTCACAAAGGGAACCCGATAGCGTGGCGGTTCAGAGACGAACTCAAAACACGAAGGATTTTTAACAGAAATACTCGACTTTTCTGTTTGTTGATCCAGTCATGTAAACATCTGAATCTACAAGAAGACCTGAAACTCCAAAATCCTGGTTTCCCTGGACTCTTTTAAGAAGTTGCTCAGTGACGACGACGATGATGGACTTTTAGTTTCAATTCATGAGCAGAAGGCAATTAGTTTAGCAACAACCCTAAACTCATCTTGTGGCTTCCTGTAACTCGGCAAGAAATAAAAAAAAAAAAAATGCATGGCTATATCAACATGGATGAATAAATGCTGTTTATGTTACAGTGGAGCAAAAGATTGATGTTTTTCTCTTCTCTTTCATTTCCAGGGTCGACATGTCAAGACGGGGCAACTGGCGGCCATCAAGGTCATGGACGTCACGGAGGTCAGTGTCTTTTGGAAGCGTTGATTTATTTATTTCTTTTCTTTTCTGACTGTTCGCTGCAAAGAGTCGACTTTCAGCTCCCAAGTGGCTCCTCTGATTTTTTTTTTTTTTAATTGGCCAGAATTACTAAACTGCCAAGAATATCACGTGTGTATTTGTTCTACATGCTGCAAAAAGGAATTCCTCTACGAGGCCTTGGTGATAAACTGACAGCATGACTCCCTATGAAATGCTAAGTTGTCCTCCTGTCGGCAGGTACATTTATTTTGGAAATCACCGCTTCTTTTTGTACTTTTTCACATTTTGCTGGTGTCCGGGATAGATTTCAATAATATCCTAGAAGAAAGCACTTGATTTTCAGATTATCTGTTAAGACTACTACTTTTTGTTATTATCTGTCCACACGTTGTTGAGTTATTTTCTTAACCGACCAAATAACAATACATCGGGTTGCATAGTTTTATCGCACATTTTTAATTATTATAATAATGTAATAGCGTCCCGACTGAACTGCGAGAAGTTGTGTTTCCATTGCTGCTCTGTGAGTCCAGAATGACTGCATTTAAAATGCAAAATGAAGCTACGATTAATTAATCAAATTAAACTATGCTTAATTGTGATTAATTAATAAAATTAAACTATGCTTAATCCCGATTAATTAATACAATGAAACTACGATATCACGATTAATTAATAAAATGAAACTATGATTAATCACGATTAATTAATAAAATGAAACTATGATTAATCACGATTAATTAGTAAAATGATACGATTAATCACAATTAATCAAATGAAACTATGATTAATCACGAGTAATTAATAAAATGAAACTACGATTAATCACGATTAATTCATACAAACGGCACATTAAGGGTTTAATGGACTGCCAGATAAATAGCAGTTATTTGGATGAAGAAATCTCAAACCCAAAAGACATTAACATCTACCTAACGGTTTGTATTTACCGTAAATCATATTGTTTTCACATTACTGAGCATATCTTCACCTGATATTGGGAAGTTTTTGCAGATGAGCAATTGATCCCGTCTTTCGTGATTCATCAGGCAAATCAGTTATTTATCGAAGCATTGAGTTGACCATTTAATTTAGCCTTTTTATTTTTCACCCTCACGCTGATAATTTGAAACAGCGGGACTCATAAGGCCTTGAAATACCGGGAATTGTTTCTCTTTGAATAAATTGAGTTTGTGTTGAACAGCTAAACAGATTTTCGGAGGGCAGCTTAGAGGAGCAGTTTCAAAGTGACTGTGTGTGTGTGTGTACGTGTGTGTGTGTGTGTGTGTGTGTGTGGGGATGTTTTGAAGCGAGCTTCCACGAAGTCGAAGCCGTAGGGCCCATGTGTCTCCGCATAATCAGAGCCAGTGTTTGGAATTGTGTGTACATGCAGAAGGTCCTCCTGCGAGCCCGACGAAGCTGCAGCTCGTGACTTTCCTGCCTCATCCGTTCCTCGCCGAGCGAGGCGGGAGGACAAACATCCACAAACGCATACTTGAGGTTGGCAAACATTTCCTGCAGGCGCCTCCGAGGGGAGCGGGCGCATCATCAGACCTTTAATGTCGCTTAATCTGAAGAGGATTTCTTGAGTCCCCCTGCTGGTTTTCCGAGCTCCGTCTCCAGAAATCCCCGTCCGCTCATGTAAAGTTTGTCCCGAATGTGTCACGACTGACGCCAAGTAAATATGACTGCGATGTTCTAAAATGACGGGTTGTAGCAAATGGGGACGCAAAGACGACGCGTACCCTTTAATTAAAATTGTTTTGTCTCAAGTCTCATTCGGGCGTGAAAATTAAAACCTGGAATTATGTGACCGTTGCCGCTTTTAGACTTCTTTATATTCTTTACATTAGCATGAGCATTACACTACACGTCCACCGGGGGGGGGCTCAGCTCTCAGTCAAGAGGCTGGAAACAGTTTCCGTGGCAACAAAGATGTAAAAGATCGCAATGATTTAAAAAATCATGCTTTCTGAAATGTTACCAATGAGGGAAAAACGACGACGAGCAGTATTTTTAATATTTCAGAAAGTGCGCCGTTCTTGCTGGCTCCTCTTCATATCTGTTGGTGGCTACATTGCCCCCGTATGGCTGGTGGCGGTACTGCTCTGTTGATCTGTATCCATTCGTTTCCAGTCGATGGGTTGAAATGCAGATGAGATGAACAAACAAAAGGCTTCGCATGCATCCGTCTGCGTTTCTAACTTGTATAAATGCATGCGGCTTCCTGCATCGTATACAACTCATGCAAGAACATTTTGATAGTTTCTGATTATGTATTTCTGAATTTTTCTTAATCAATCTTACCATATTTCTATTAGAAACTGAGAATTGACTTAAACGTCAGAAATCAGCTTTGCCTCTTCCTGTTCAGATGTAATTACATAACCTGTACATATGTAGAAAGTTATGATGTATACAGTAGATATCGGAAATAAAGTATCACGTTCAGGCAGTTCATGAAATAAAACCTGGATCATTGATTTCATACATTTTCTTAATTAATTTTAAAAGAGAATTTAATCCATTTAGTGTTGCATAAAGTTGTCCATGTGACTCTTAAACACAATCTGAGCCTTGACTTAAAAAAACCAAAAACATTTTATTCCTGGTTTTGATCTGAACTATTGTAAAAGTTCTGTAAATTACATATCTTGTAATTTGCTGTTCAGGCTGCACAGTACATAGTGATTTATCATTGTCACGATATTGACATTTTTATATAAAAAAAAAAAAAAAGTGGAATTTATACACACAAAAAATGTCCGATGAATTAATGATGTGATTCAGATTTTGATCTGTCGGGATCAAAGGGAATGCGGATGAAAGCATCAGGAACATTTCGTGGAAATGTGTACGAGCTGGAATCCCTGAAGAGAAACACACATGTTGGGATTTCGAGGCATCGCGGTCACTTTTTTCTCCTTTTTCCTCCAAAATGTTTGGAGCGATCCGTTTTTTGGGGGGGTTTTTTCCGCAGGGTTCAGCCGTTTCTCTTAGATAAACATTTAGAGTGGCCGCCTGCCAAAAGCGACGGTTGAACCCAGAGGAAGCTGTTTGCGTTGTGATCGTTTTAAGATTTAGCTCAAACACACCAATTCCATGGGACGTTTATTAGCGTGTGTGTGCGCCTTCGGTTCGTACGCTCTCACGCGTCACCGATGTTTTCCGTGTTGTTTGTGTCCACTGACCCACATTCCACTTCCTGCTCCATAAATAGAGGCGGGAGGACTGGAAAAGACGGGACGGAAGAAGAACGTGCAACTTTTCAGTTGAAAGCTTTCGATTAAAAGAAAAGACAACCTCCGTTAGAACAGGTCCAGGTGGCCGGCCATTGAATCGAGTCGTTCCAAGTTGTACGCCGTTTGCAAAAAGTTGCGTTTTCAGTGGCGGCAAAAATTTGAAAAAGTTTTCAAAGAAGCTGTATTTCTGTTTACGTTTTCCTTTGATCATGAAAGAGTTTTTCTGGCACGCTTGTCAACTTCTGCACAACTTGTCCGTTCTTCATCACATCTCATAGTGAATTATAAACAAGTCAGGGAACGCATGTTGAAATAACCGGAACACATTGAGATACGCGAGACATTTCAATCACGGGCAAAGAATCCCAACAATCCGTGGCAGTTCTCAAATCAACTGATGGATGCGTTTGACCGTTGCGACCCCAGAGAGCTTGAACAAGTCGCCCTGTATGTATAAACGCCGTGTCCTGATGGCGGAATTGTGACCGAGTGACTCTACCCTCCCTTTGGTTTTTAACTTCGCTAGCGAAAGTTGGGGGCGAAAGTTATGTTTTTTTGTTGTTGATTTATTTATTGGTTTGTTTTTTGATCAAGTTCTCGCAACAGACGGTTGACCTGAATCGCATTGAACCTTCAGGGATGATTTGTCATCATCCAAGGACCATTTGATTAGATTCTGACAGCGACTGGATCAAAGGTCAACAGTCGAGGTCATGGAAAGTCATATTTGTCATAAACTCGGTCATTTTTAATGCAATTCGTCAAACCAACTGCAAAATGTTGAATTTTCAATTCCCTGTCGTCTGACACGTCTCATGATGCAGTGACGGCATTACCCTGGTTAGCGGTTGGGGGGCGGAGGGGTTAGGGTTAGTGTCTGTAGATCATTGTCAAACAGTGGCAACACGAAGCAATTCAAACGAACCTTGTTGTTGGACGAGGTCCAGGATTTAACCTCCTTGGACGAACTGCCAGCTGTCGTTTCGGTGCAGGACGATGGCGACAACAACAGTCTGATGTAAGACCGTGGAGTCTTTCCGCCGAAACCTTCGTGGTCGATTGACCGCTCATTAAAATTCTACGCTCATATTTTCCTTTCTTTCTATCAGACTTTATCTACCTGAAAAGCTTTTTATTGATTGTCTCGTGCGATTAAAACAACCTGGTTATTCAGACCAAGACATACATCCTACATAGACGTACCTACAAGTGGATTTTCTTATTCTCTGTCGACTCGTGGAGGAGAAGGCAGAGTGGCGACGGAGTGAGAGAGTTCAGATAAGGAAAAGAAATCACCTTCCCCTCCCCACTCTCCCCCTGCGAGGAGGTTCAGCCGGAGTGCAGTGGGTTTATAGGAGAGGCCGTCTTCTCTCTTCGCTCACATCCTCTCCATTGATCCCTTTCCTATACCTCTTCTCGTCCTCGCCTCTGTGTTTTCGTTCCCCCTCTCCTCCACCGTCAGTGGAGTCGTCGTCGTTTCCAATAGTCGAGGGGAAAGAAACGGAACAACGGGGGAGGGGGGAAGGACGCGTCTCTCAGTCAATCTACATTGATTAGTGGAAGTGTTTTTTTGCGCTACCTTTCTGTCCCCTCTTGAGGATTCGGGTCTCGCTGTGTTCTGAACAGAAATGGACTCGTCGCAGCTCCGTCCGTCAGTCCCAGTCCCGTCCAGTCCGAGCTGTGAGACTGAGGAGTGGGAAGGTGCGAAGAAACGTCTCAAGAGGACGTCTTTTCTCGAAATGGTCTTTCGCTTCTGCTGCTTTGTCGGAATCCATGTTCTATTCCCTTTAAAGGACTTTAGTGGGATACGGTCAGTTCTGAATACGTAGACTGTAGGGCTGGATGGTGGTATCAGGAGATTCATTCTGAGAGCTGAACCCCCTTCGGTTCGTACTTCTGTACAGAGTAAAGAGCCTCGTACTTTAGCTACGTTTAAATTCCAATATGGTCGTTTAACATTGTGATTAAAAGCTTTCATGAACACGATACTTCCATGGATAGATTTTAACAGGTCGAAATATATTACTCTTTTCTGAGTGTTTTCCTTATTATTAATTTTTTTAAGACGCTTTGGATTTCACAGGATTAAGATCTGATCACAATGAGAAGAGCATATATATATATATATATATATGTGTGATAGGAGAGCGCACACTCTTTCACACCATGCCTGAATTGATTCCCTCCAGGTTCCTGGTTGCCTGTTAAAGATATGTCACCCCCCCCCACCCCCCCCAGGTCTCCCTCCCACTCTCTGCTTCCACTTTCCATTACCATTCCATTCTGCGGCCGTCCACTCCCACGGGGTCCACGTCCTCTGTAACTTACATTGTGTGTGCTGGTGTTATACTTTCGCGGCAATATGGCCGCCGCCGCCGCCGCCGTGTCTCCCCCACCATTTCGTGTCCAGGAATGATAATGAGTAGCTTTCGGGACGGCTTGTTTTGAACGACTGACTGACGTGCACGTCAGGGGGATAGAGAGAGCGATGGAAAGAGAGAGAGAGAGGGAGAGAGACAGACAGGGGTTGAGGTGCGGCCGTGACGGGATACAACCGACAAAAGCCGGAGTCATTAGTGGAGACAATGATGGAAAGTGATGCTTGCAAGGACGAGGGTAGGGCAGGGACGGAGAGCGTCCAGAATTAAACGTGTGGCGTACAAACAAGACGGAGAGACGGTCTAATGGAACGGAGAGGTGGGGTGGTGTCCTCCACTCTCATCCTGACGTCTTCAGCACATTTGTCCTGCTTTCGCTCCATCTACACAAACGCGTATACCGTATTTTCCAGACTACAAGTCACTTTGGTTTTTTTTGTTTAGTTTTGTGTAGCTGGGCATGTGAATTATATTAAGAAATGTTGTCCAGATCGGTCAACATGTTTGCGATCCATCGTGCCGCTCCGAGGCCTCGTCAGTTTTCGCCGCCTGAGACGTTGTGTTCGAGGTCCCTCGCTGTGTAACCTCAACATCTGTAATAGTTCTCTCTCTTTCCTCCCCCCCCCCCCCAAGAGCGTTTAAAACGACTTTCATTTGGTGGGCAGTGGGATTCTCTGCTGACCACAGCAGGCGCTTGTGCCGACGGATTGACTCGCTCTCGTTTCCATATCTGAGTGACCCAGTGACTGGTTGAGTGACGGGTCGGCTGGACGATGATGATGATGACGATGATGATGAAGGGATTAACAGAAGGTCTGGCCCGGCCAGCAGTCTGGCTCCCCGGCGCCCCCACCGATTGGCCGGCCGCCTGGACGGACCAACAGACTTGACGGCCGGTTGGACTGACCCCGCCGTCTTCGGCTCCTGCTCAAGTCTTTAAGCCGCCTCGATAAAGACGTCAACATTTCAACCGGTTTCTGTGGCGCACTAATGGGCCCTAAACAGCATGGGCAGGAGGGGAATTTGTCTTTCGTGGCTGTTTTTGGCAGAACATGCCGACTCTGATTTACCAAACACCATAAAAGAGGAGTCAAACCCGATATATCCAATGGGCGTAATGATGGATTTCGTTTCTTATTCCACCAAGAAAGGAAACTCCGCGATCGGTCTTAATTCACCAGATGGGATTTGGTCTTTTCGGTGTTGATTAATGAGGAACTGTGAGCGGTTCCGACTGTTTCCCAGCGCGACGATGCAGAACCGTGGGCAGTCAAGCAAAGCCAGAGTTCACTTTAGGGGAAATATTACAATTTGAACATGTTGGAAAGTGAAGCACAGGAATGTGTCTGTGATGTGGCTTCATCCAATCAGGCTACGATGATTGCAGAACAACTCTCAATCCCCTGGAAGTAAAAAAAAGGCTTAAACTTTACGATTTTTAACCCTCCGGCACTGTGGAAATTAATTGATTTTTCAGAAAACCGCATGCTTTCGTGCAAAAATAAATAATTTTGTGTGTGACTGAGAAAATGAGACGACCAGAGCAGAATTATGTTATTCTGAAAACAAATGGGACATTTTTTGGTCAATTTTTCCCATTTTTTATGATTTTGGCTTCTGACTATGGAGCCTATTGTGGCTCAAAAATCAATTTGAAATCCATTAACAGAAAAACCTTTTCATTTTCAGATTAAACTGCATTTTTTTTTTTTTTTGGACTCCCAAATCAAAATTAATGATCAATCATCCAAACTGCATTTTCCTTTTCTTACACAAGGCTGTTTATTCTGTGACTTTAAGAAAATTACGATTAAGATTTCATTTTTCAAAAGACACTCCAGCAAATAGTGATCAGGATTAATTTTGAAATGACAAATTTGAAAATTAAAATGCATTAGCAGAAATGCTTTTTCATTTTTCAGATTAAAGCTGCGTTGTTGACTCATAAATAGAATTAATAATCAGTAATAATATCTGGCCTGTGGCCGCGAGATTAAAAAAGATTAAGATCAATGAATGAACTTTTTAAAATCCAGTTAATCACGGAATTTTTTGTGACTGACAGCTCGGTAGAGCGCAGACCTTCGCCAGCGCCACGTTCGTTTGATGAGCCAAGTTAGCGTCGCTAGCACGATAGCCGTTAGCTCGCATCCATGCGAGCGAGTCTGTCTACATCACTGGTTGGAGGGAGCATCTCCATGGCAACAGGCGCTGATCTCCTTTAATCTCCGACATGATGTGCCTCTTTCTTCTACTTTGTCTGGGACATTTTTTAGCCGTAAACGGATTTAGCCGTAAACGGTTAGCCGTTAACATCCTAAAATCTAATGATGATAAATAATCCCCGGAGTAGTTTTGACAAGTAGCTCGTAGTTTTGAAATCTCAAAAACAGCAAAAACACGTTAACATCACATACGTGTGCATTTCTATTTACCGCGATAACATTACAACTTCCGGAATGCTAAGCTAGCATAGCATGCAGTGGCGCTCGTCTTACTTCAACTTGTCCTTATTTGAGCTTTTACTGATCGGGCGCTCAGTTTTCTCGCTCGGCTCCTCGCTTATCGAGTGGATAACGACGCAGTAACAACCCCCCCCCCCCCCCCCCCCCCCCGGGGGCGAGCTGTACGACCAGGCGAGCTCTGGGACTCGGCTGAAGCGCAGCCCCTGGTAAATAAATGTCAGCCAGCTTCAGTGATGTCGGGGAATAATCACTTGATCTCGTTACGAGCTTGTATCCGAGTCTCCGCTGTAATATCCTGACATGGCAGTTTGTTTGGCTGCGTTATCGTCTCAGGGCCCCTATCTGCCCGTTTGCTGGCTGGTCTGGACATTGTTTCCTCGTTCCCTTGTTCCCTTGTTCCCTTGTTTCCTCGCTCGGATCTGTCTAAACCCACACAGCTGTAAGAGCCGGTTATTACTTGTCAGTTTTGCCTCAAAAACAACCTGATTTCTTCATTTTTCATCTCCGAATTACAGTTTTCTTTTTTTAATATGCACAATTTTAGTATCTTGTATTGTTTATTGTTTTTTACATGTATTTTTCTACTTCCTCTATGTACTTGTATATTCTTGTTTTATATGAAAACTGTGTCTGCAATAAAGATTATTATAACAATTAAAATCTTCTTTGTGAAATGAAGGGAACATCATGTGAATCAAAGGCATTTTCTTATGGAACACAAACTAATAATTAATAATAATTATTTCAAAAGTTCACCAGAACTCCAAATACATACATACAAGTGCACTTTTACTAATATAAACTTATACATCCACACACACCTTAACCTGTTTAAGGAAATTCTGGAGTACTACATACAATATTAACGCTCAAAACAGATAATAGAGATGTAAAATGGGAAATAAATTATTTAAATCGAACGATAGAAGTTGAGGACTAAAATACAAACAGGTAATCTGTTATAGGTATTTAATTAACATGCTCAAGATGCATAATATATATTTTTTTAACAACTGAAAAAATCTTAAAACAAAGTTTAACTGTATAGATTATTCTTAAAATGTGTTATTCTTAATCAGCATCAAAGTTTTGAACATTTACACGAAATATTAAAAATATAAATATTTCAAAGATTTATTAAAAGATTGGTTAAAAGAAAATTCTGAAAAAAAGGTTTAAAAAATGTAACAAAAAAAAAAAAGAAATTTGCCTTTTCATTTTCAGATTAAACTACATTTTTTTGGGGGGACTCCTAAATCAAAATGAATGATCAATCATCCAAACTGCATTTTCCTTTTCTTACACAAGGCTGTTTATTCTGGGACTTTAAGAAAATGCCACTCTTTAAAAAATTTGAAGCTTCACTCTGGAGTGGAGTTATTCAATTAACCGATTCTCACTAACTGACGTATGTTTATTTTTTTATAGAGGCCATGAAAAAAACACGGTACAATAATCGACCTCGCACCAAAAGAAGCCTTAACGTCTGAGAGAAGCTGCTTCATAAATGAGATTATTAATGATCTAATTGTGCCTTTCCCTTCTTGCTGTTTGTCCGCGTGGCAGGATGAAGAGGAGGAGATCAAGCTGGAGATCAACATGCTGAAGAAATACTCGCACCACAGAAACATCGCCACCTACTACGGCGCCTTCATCAAGAAGAGCCCGCCGGGACACGACGACCAGCTCTGGGTGCGTTTTTGGTCTTTCTGCCTTTTCTCCGCGAGTCGGAACGAAACGGTACAGAATATTTAAGGGAGAAAATAAAACGCGGCCTGAATGGAAGCTTCCGTTGAGGCGACAAACAATTGAATCCACATTCTTAGACTTAGACTTTCTTTATTGTCATTGCACAGTACATCACACAGTGAGGAAACTGGCAACGAGATGTCGTTGCTTAGCAACCGGTAAAAAAGGCATTAAAAAAACGTATTTAAATATATTTTAAAAAGTAGTGCAAACAGACAAACTTTTAAAATAAGGTGCATATGAACGTTAAATAAAAGAGCAGGATGAGAAATGGGATAGATTAAAATTGAATAATTGCACAGTGTGATGTTATTTGGCATTTAGAAGCCTGATGGCCAGAGGAAAGAAGCACTCTGCTTAAAAAGTCAGATTTACTTTTGATGAAATGATTTAAATAAAAAAATCTGAGATTTCTGACGTCCGCCAGGAAAAATAAAAAAATGTTTACTGATCAAAATTTAATGGAATGTGTTTGTTTCTTTTTTTAATAAATAGCATTTAAATAACAGTTTTTTAGAGTTTGCAAAATAAAGATTGATTGGATCGATCAAATCAAATCAAACTTTATTTGCATAGCACCTCTCATACAAGTGTTGTATCATAAAGTGCTTCACATACTTTAAAAGGAGAAATAAAACACACACACACACAAATCTTCTGCAGTGCCCCTTTAAACATTTTTAGCTTATTCTTTCTTGTTTGGTTGATGGAAGCTGCTTAAACCCAAACGTGGAATCTTAACGTCTCTTGTCGCCTCCCGCAGCTGGTCATGGAGTTCTGCGGCGCCGGTTCCATCACAGACCTGGTGAAAAACACCAAAGGCAACACGCTGAAGGAGGACTGGATCGCCTACATCTCCAGGGAGATCCTCAGGGTCGGTGCTTTTCTCAGCACGCCTGCAGTCGTCCGTTCAAATCGGACGCTCGTGGAGTGATGTCGGTTTTTTTTTTCTTTCCGCAGGGATTGGCTCACCTGCACGCTCACCACGTCATCCACCGAGACATCAAGGGGCAGAACGTGCTGCTGACTGAGAACGCCGAAGTCAAACTGGGTATGACTGTGTTCAGACAGGAAGCCGGGCTTTTAAAAAAAAAAAGAAAGAAAAACACTCCAGAGCCAAAACTGAGTCAGCAGCGAGCCGCTGCCAGCCGGAGCTTCCACTGCAGTGCCGCTCTTTTCTTTTTTTTTTTTAACCCCAACCTCCGTTACACCGTCACACACCCGCCTGGAAGACTGCAAAATAACACATTTACAGTATTTTCAGGACTATTGGGCACCTGAATACAAGCTGCACCCCACTGAATTAACTAAATTCAGATTTACGTGATGCACCTGAACGCATCACCCACGTGCTCGTTAACCTTGTTAAAATATGTAAATTAGCCACATTTTTTAACCGGTAGGGTTTAAAGCACGTGAAAAAAAGTAGCGGCTTATAGTCCGGGAATTACGGTAATATGTAACAAGACATTACTACTAACTTTAACTAAAGAAAATAACACATTTACTATGATATACCACATTACTGCTGATATTAAAATCACTACACTAGTAACTGATTGCCGTTATAAAATGAGTATTGCACTAATAACTGATTACTATTGTGAATTAGTAAGTGATTTTATTGCGTAATCACCTGGTAATTGATCACTTTTGCGATTTATTCGGAAACTTTTCCTTGAAAGTTTCACGTGATTTGGGCGAGTTGTTTTTTTTTGTGACAAGTTGGTAAAATACATACAAACCAATAAATAAATAAATAAATGAATACACGCAGAGGAAAACTTCATCCGTCACCCAACGTCGTTGCTGAAGGTAATTATTGAAGGACTAGTTACTAGTTACTAGTTACCGTTATGAAATCCCTCACTCTAACCCTACCAGTGAAATACTTGAACTCTAATTTTTTTTTTTTTTCCTCTTCTTTTCCCAGTGGACTTCGGTGTGAGCGCCCAGCTGGACCGGACGGTCGGTCGGAGGAACACGTTCATCGGGACGCCATATTGGATGGCTCCTGAGGTCATCGCCTGCGACGAGAACCCGGACGCCACCTACGACTACAGGGTACGCTTAAAAACCAGTCCTTCTAGAAACAGATTCCAGATTTACTGCGTGAGATTTCCATTGACGCTCCGGAGGTCGTTGATGCTAAATTCCGATTTTTTATTTATTTTTTGCTGAGATCAGAGTACGTTTATTTCAAGCGCCTGCGCGTTTAGTAATAAAAGCAAAACACGCCTGACGACTGCTGTCCTCCCTCCTTCAGAGTGACCTGTGGTCCTGTGGAATCACGGCCATAGAGATGGCAGAAGGAGCTCCCCGTAAGTACGCATCACATCCGGCCCGGCGGCATGAAAGCAGTCGTGACCAATTCTTCAGTTTGCCGTGACGGAATCATAAATAAAGCAGCCGTCTCCAGATGCTGATCAGCCCGTGGTGCAGTCGTTTTCCTCTGTTTGTTAACCTGGTCAAGTGACTGATGGAATAGAAATGGAAAGCTGCAGCTTGAGTGGGATTTCTGCAACCTTCATGACCAAAACAGCCATTTTCAGGGTTTTCCCACCAAATACAAGTGAAAACCTGTAAGTGATCTTTAAAAAAATAAAATAAAATCATGTTTTTATTTGTCTTTTCTTTTCCTTGAAAAGAAAATCTGAACAAGCTATTTAAAAGATTTTTTTATTCTATTATTACTTTTTTTTTGGTGTTATTTTATCCTTTTTTAGCGGTTCCGGCTATTCCGCCCTCCTTCAGGTGTTTTTATCAGTTTATTGACATTGCATATTGTGGAGCCGCTACACAGCAGCTGAAGAGCCACAGGTTGCAGACTCATGGGCCTGGGTGATGATGAGGGGGTGTATTTAAAAAGAAAAAGCTAAAAGCTTTTAAACAAGTAGTGAGGAAAGAGGTTAACTTGAGCTACACAAATGACCTCAGTGTGTTCTGTCAGAGTTACATGCAGGCCTCAGTGATTTAAAAAAAAATATTTTTTTCATCTGTCCTCTCTGTTCTTGTTTCCTGCAGCTCTGTGCGACATGCATCCCATGAGAGCCCTCTTCCTCATTCCCAGAAACCCTCCTCCTCGGCTCAAGTCCAAAAAATGGTGCACTCACTTTTTCTTTTTCTTTTTCTTTTTTTAAATCTCCACACTTAAAAAAGAAAGAAAAGAAGTGTGTTTGTTACTCAAACCTGACACCCGGACCCCGACAGGTCGAAGAAGTTCTTCAGCTTCATCGAGGGCTGCCTGGTGAAGAACTACACCCAGCGGCCCCCCACCGAGCAGCTGCTCAAACACCCCTTCATCCGGGACCAGCCCAACGAGAGGCAGGTCCGCATCCAGCTCAAAGACCACATCGACCGGACCAAGAAGAAGAGGGGCGAGAAAGGTGTGTCCCGCCTTCCTTCCAGGCTGCCGCCTCGCCTGTCAAACACGGGAGGCGCCGTCTCGTTTCCGTGGCGACATGGCGGAGCCTCGTGTTTCCGTGAGGCTGCAAGGAACGTCGTCGTTTGTCCACAACGCAAGGAACGTCACGTTTCCACGACGACCTGACGGTTGTTTTCGTGACGACTTGAGGATGACAATGTCGGGAGAACTTAAGGTTCTACATCAGAAGCGTCATGTTTCCACGACGACGTGTAAAGCGTCATGTTTCCACGGCGACGTGTAAAGCGTCATGTTTCTATGACAGCGTGGAAAGCGTCATGTTTCCATGACGATGTGCAAAGCGTCATGTTCCCAAGACGACGCGTACAGCGTCATGTTTCCATGACGACGTGTACAGCATCATGTTTCCATGACGACCATGATCATAATGAGGAGTACCATGTTGACGTTGGCTGATTCTCTCAAAAGTTCTTTTTTGCAGCTTGTGAACGTTTGTTCTCCTTTTCCGCTCAATCAGTTTTATTTTTAAAGGTTTTTAAAGGACAATTAACCCTTTGATCTACAAAGCACTTTGTAAACACGTACATCAGGGTGTCTGTAAGTCTCCAGTCGCTGCTTGTGGGTGAAGTTTCCATCGATTTGACATTTTTAACTTTGCGTCCAGAGACTTTTAAGATTCAAATCGCTTTGATGATGCCTGGTATTATTTTTTTATTTTTTTATTTGGTTCTTCGTGTCTCCAGATGAGACGGAGTACGAGTACAGCGGCAGTGAAGAAGAGGAGGAGGAGGCGTCTGAGCAAGAAGGCGAGCCCAGGTGACCACATGCTGCTAAATTAGGTTTAAATTATTATTTTAACAGCTTTCAAACGTACAGGTTGAATTCCCAGAGAAGCAACAAGTACCAAAATAAAGTACCACATTTTTCATTTTGCGACTATTTGGATTGAGAAGCCAAGATCAACTCTGATCAGCGAACTGATTTTGTTTGCTTTGTGTGTGCAGCTCCATCGTCAATGTGCCGGGCGAGTCCACGCTGCGCCGCGACTTCATCCGGCTGCAGCAGGAGAACAAGGAGCGCTCGGAGGCGCTGCGCCGCCAGCAACTCCTGCAGGAGCAGCAGCTCCGGGAGCAGGAGGAGTACAAGCGCCAACTGCTGGCCGAGAGGCAGAAGCGTATCGAGCAGCAGAAGGAGCAGAGGAGGCGGCTGGAGGAGGTGAGCCGGCGGACGGACGACGGGTTGAACGTATGGAAACGGAAGGCGACCAGCTTTCTGCTCTAGTATCACTGGTACCGGTACGATACCAGTAGGATATCGGTACGATACCAGTAGGATATCAATACGACACTGGTAGGATATCAATACAGTACTAGTGCGGTACTGATGTCACTAAGATGCTGATAGTGATAGGAAACAGATATAATACAGATATCGATACAGTACAATACTGATATTGATACAGTACAGATACTGAAAGGATCACAATACAATACTGATAAGTGATACTGATACTTATACCAATATCATACTAGTACCAATAAGATTGATGCAGATATGATATGGTAGTGATACTGATACGATACCATATTGATAACGATACTGATACCGATACCATATTGATAACGATACGATACTGATACCGATACCATATCTGTACGAGACGATACTGATGGGATAAAGGCAACCGCTCTTTCTGATCTGATGCAAAGCAAAACCATTTTCGGTATCGTGATCAGTATCGGTATCAGTATCGTCACTGATACCGATACTGATATGATTCTGATGGGGTACTGATACCAATACAGTAGCGATTGGACAAAAGCAATCATGTGAATTCTGACGCCAGGACCTACTTTCCAAGCAAAACCATTGCTGGAATCACAGATACCAATACCGATACCATAGCTGTACGAGACGATACTGATGGGATAAAGGCAACCGCTCTTTCTGATCTGATGCAAATCAAAACCGTTTTCGGTATCGTGGATACCGGTACAATAGGAAACTGATCCCAGGCCAATAGAATGTTGATACCAGAGTGATAGGATCCCGATATAATACTGATAGGGTTATGATACAATATCACACCGATACTCGACGAGATATCGATCAAATACGACCCATTATCAACTCAAGCTCTCCGCGGCTCCGCTGCGTGTTTGAGAAAGTCTAAAAATAACCGCGTTGCAGGAGGAGAGGAGTTATTTCTGAGGGTTTGTGTCCTCGAGGAATCGGACGGCTTCTCCTCGGAGACGGCGCAGCGCCGTCATTCCTCCCCCTCGCAGAGGTTTCAAATACAAGTTTGCGTGTTTTCTTGTTTTGTGCGGTCACTTTCAATTTGCTTCATCTTTTAAAAAAAATAAATAAAAAATGGGGGGCCGGCTTCCTTACGTAAGCGTTTGGATGCGGGAGAAAGAAAGGACATGGTATTTTCTCCTCAGAGGACTTTCAAAATTAAATCCTCCCTCAATAATCGCAACCTGTTATTTTTTTGTTCCCCGAACCAGCAGCTGTTTGTCGTGTCACACTGACTCACTCAGTTGTTTTTTTTGTCTTAGCGACAGATTTTGTTGTTTTTTTTTCCGCCCGACTGATCCAGTCCCGACTCGTTTTGTGAAGAATTGAGGCGGACCGGAGGGGAAATGAGCCGGTTTGACGGGTGCTTGTATGTTTGGGAACGACGATGGTGTGAGAAGATTAATCCTACTTGATGCAAACACTTTTAGATTTTTTTTAAAAATTATTATTGTTTTTTTAAGACTATTAAAATCTCTGGAATTTGTCAGCTTCACGGTCTTCTAACGAGGTCCTTCCTTCCTTCCTTTTAAAAAAAAGTCTTATAAAAACCCTTATAATAAAGATTTTATTTTAGAAGATCACTTAGTTTCACTCTAAAAACTAAAACAAGTTGAACCCTGAATCTCCTATTTTCTGGATTATTTTCTAAAATTGCTTCACAAAGAAGCTTTTTTTTTTTTTTTACCCACTCAAACTTCATTAATCAGAACATTTTGATCACTTTCACAATAAGAGTCTGTTATTAGAATTATTGCTGAAACTTGTGCGATAAGAAATAGTCGTGACTGTCCGGAGCGCAAAGAAATAAAGATGAGAAATAGAAGGTAAAATAATAATATAAATGCGCTTCTTAATGGGGTTTGGTGTCATTTGAAGACAGAATATTCTTTCTATATGGTAAGTTTAACGTGTTATTTCATTACGTTTTCCACCAAACACTATTAACAGCCGACGTTCAGCCTCCATTTCAACACACAAATCTGTTTTGTTAAAACAATATGAATTTGTTTCACCAAACCCATAAAAAAAAATAGAAAAATCAAGCAGATTTTTTGTGTTATTTTCTATTTACATTTTACATATTTCTGCACCAAACACACGTTTTAGAAAAGATCATCTGCTGCTTAATTCGATGCAGTTCTGAGGTTGTTGGGTTATTTTTTGTTTTTGTTTTTTCCTCCGTCTCCTCCGGCAGCAACAACGGCGCGAGCGCGAGATGAGGAGGCAGCAGGAGCGCGAGCAGCGCCGGCGCGAGCAGGAGGAGAAGAGACGCATCGAGGAGATGGAGCGACGCCGCAAAGAGGAGGAGGAGCGCAGGAGGGCGGAGGAGGAGAAGAGGAGGGCCGACCGAGAACAGGTAGCTGCAAGCTGACCGTCCGACTTTACTTCCATTTTCAACTTTTTTTCTGACTTTTCTCAGATTTTGTGGCTGTATAACGTTATGTTGATCAACTCAACTCTTTTATGACTGGATTTATTTAATTTATTTATTCATTTATAGATGTAGAATGATCGAAATGACCAATAAAGAGTTTGAAAAGTTAGATTAAAAAAAAAAAAAGTCCTGCAAATAGTAAAATCTGACCATCGAACTAGCATGTATTCATTTAATTTGTGTTTAATCTGTATTTTAGTTGCATTTTATACAGATTTAAAGCCCCCAAAAAATCTATTTCACTCTATTGTGACTTAAATGACTGGATTTAGATTTTTTGAGTGTAGAATGAAAAATATGCAATAAATGAGTGATTGTGGGCCTTTTTTTTTCTGACGCAAGTTAAACTTTAAAAATTTGAAATAGCGTATTATTTGACGGCACGATTAACACGCCGGTGAATTTCACCCCACTGTGACGACTTTATATCAACTCAAACATCAATTTCTGTACTTTCGAATGGCTTTTTTTTTTTTTTTTTTTTTCTTATAAGGATGTATAAAAGGAAAATGTTTTACTTATTCATTTAGTTCAATGTGCAGCTGAAAACTTTAAATACAATTTCCTTAAAAAAAAAAAAAAAAACCTTCAGGTCTTTTCCTGTGAATAAAAAGGCGATTAAAAAAAATTATACAATTTTTAAATGCGTGTTTTGTTTGACAGGAGTACATCCGCCGCCAGCTGGAGGAGGAGCAGCGCCACCTGGAGATCCTGCAGCAGCAGCTCCTCCACGAACAGGCCATGCTCCTGGTGAGTCACGATGGGCCTTGAGGGGACTTGAGGGGACTTGAGGGGACTCAAGGGGACTTGAGGGAAGACGTCAACCGTCTCTTTCTCAAGGCTTTTCTTGGGAACGTCCGGATGTTTCCAGGCCGTGTCGTCACCGGCAGGAAGAGAGGGTTTCCCCATGTTTTCTACTCCAGATGTTCCCGCTCTGACACACTGAGGCTCCTCCTGACTTCATGGATGTTTTTAAAAAATTTTTTTAAGGTTTCTGTTCCTCAGGGCTCACGGAGGATATCCTCATAATGGGAGGATGTGACGGCGTACGTCGCCTAATCATCGGCTCACCTCCATTCAGAAGAGTTTAGCGTTAAAACCCCACAAATCCTTCACATCCTGGTTCACTGTCTGCTGGACGTCAAGGACATTGCTGCATTGCAGTTTAATGACACTTTTGAAGCTGCAGAAACAATACAGGCTTTTCCATAATAATGAGAATTAAAGGATTATTTTAGACCTCGGAACAATTTAATGGTTTTCGTATGATACAGTTTTAAACTGTATTTACAAGTAGTTCAGCTGCTGCTTTTCACTATCGTGACTCGTTCTGGGTTCAGTTTTAGGCCCTTTAAAACAAGAATTATTCATTGGTGAGTGTAGAGTCGATGTTCCCGGCTCCCCGCAGGATTTCTAAATGGCTCCCTTGACGCTAAAAAAAAAAAAAAAAAAATCCTTAAAGAAACGCTGATTTTCAGGAATATAAGTGGCGGGAGCTGGAGGAGCAGCGACAGGCCCAGAGGCTCCAGAAGCAGCTGCAGCAGGAGCAGGCCTACCTGCTGTCCCTGCAGCAGAACCACAGCCACGGCCTGGACGCTAGCAAGGCCGCCCCCCGGCCGGAACCAGAGCCGGCCCCCCCGGGCCCCGCCCCTCCCCCCGAGCCAATCAGAGAGGTGACGCCCTCCTGCTTGTGTGTGTCGGTGGCGGTGAATGGACGCTTTCGTAGACCCGCCGTGTGACTTTAACCATCAGACCGGCTCTGATTTGCTCTGCGGTGACGCCGGACGAAGGTTTACACGTCCAAACAAACCTTTTTTTTTTTCATACGTCACAGGAAATCGGTATGAATACTCACAATAACCCTTCTATAATGTGCACACTAAGTTATTCTGAAATGGAAAATACTCAAGGTTTTTTTAATATTACTTCAAGACCTAGTTTTTTTGTATTTTACTCGATATATTAGCAGTGATCGTCTGCATATAGGCATTTCAGCATTACTTTTAGCCACATTATGGCAGAGCGTCAGAAAGAAACAAACAAAGAGTAGAAACATTTAAAAAGGGGAAAAGACAGACGACATGAACACGTCTGTACACAACAAAGCATTTGTTATATGTAAAAAAAAAAAAAAAGTTAGAAAGTGTAAAACCTAAAAATTACACTTCACTTTTTTTCCTTTTTCCAAAAAAAAGGCCAACGTTTTCCACAAATTAAAAGAACGATGAAAATATACGGGTCCCTTGACCTATAAAGAGTTAATCAGGAATTGTGGGTAATTATATTTTGCTTTTCACTTCATAATCCACTTTACAACTTTTAAAAATTTCTACTGACGAAACTCAATTTTATAAATTTTCTTCATTATACATTTATTTTTACTACATTATATTTCCTTTTTTTGTTGTTTTTTTAAACCAGTAAAAATTAAAACCACTGATGTTAAACAGTTACTACACTTATTAAACCGTGTTTATCAGCTGCTGGTTAAATTAATAAACAACAAAGAGAAAAACTTTTTCAAATCTTTCAAGAGAGTTTGAATTAAAGCACATTTGCTCCGAGAAATGTTTAATAGATTTATCACAAATAGCTTTACTTGCAAGTCCACAGGTACTAAATAAGAATTATAAGCATTTTAAATATAATTTTTATTCTATTATGACCGTATTATTTGGGAACGTCACATTTTTTTTTTTTACAAAAAAAAAGTATTTTCTTAATACTTGATTTGACCTGATCTCTGCTTCTTTTTTGCTGCTTCATGTCTCAACCTTTTGGGTTTTTTTTTTTTTTTTTCAGGATTTCTCAAGGATTCCAGGATTTTTATTTGCCATTTGTGCTTAAAAAAAAAAAAAAAAAAAAAGATTCCAGGCACGTTGGGAATCTTGTTGCAGGGTTCAGCGAGTCACCGAAGCTTAAGTATTTAAAAAAAATAGAAATTGTATAGTTAAATATAAATAAATATACACATATGAATAAATATAAGTATAGAAGTTGTATAAACATAGAAGATCGGCCTTTAGTTGGAGGTAAACTTTGTTTTAAGTGTTTATTTCAGGGGTTTAAAACGTGCAGTGAGTCGGTGTGTCGCCTAACCCTTCTGTTTTTAACCGTGAACGCCGAAACGCATGATTGTGTGTGTGTGTGTGTGTGTGTCGGGGGCGTTTGACTGCAGCAGCAGCATTAACCCTGCAGGAGGCGCTGACGGTGTTTCTAACAACGGCTGGTGGCTTGACCGCGTGACGTCCGACCTCCATCACTCCCTCCATCCCTCACTCCTCTCCCGTTTGTCCTCCCCCAGGCGGACGAGCGCTACAGGAAGAACATCCAGGGCTCCCCTCAGGCGGCGCAGAGCAAACCCCCGCCGCCGCCGCCCCAGCAGCAGCAGCAGCCGCCGCCGCTGCCGCCGCAACCGCCGGTGCCGCCGCGCTCCGAGTCGTCGTACCCCAACGGGAACGCCGCGTCCGAGGCTCCGGCCATGCACCGGCCCGGAGAGCCGCAGGTAACCACCACCGCTGCTTCTTCTTCTTCTGCTGCTGAGGCAGAGTTCTGTGATACGGCGTGAATTCACCCGCCAAAAAAACCCCCCGATGTGGTTACTGGTTACTGGTTACTGGTTACTGGTTACTGGTTAGTGGCAGGTTGGGAACCATTGATTCAGACGACGCCGATGTCGGTGTGAATTCACGCCGTCTTGTTTTTTTACTGTGCGACTCTGCCATGAGAGATTTATGTCGCCACGACGACCATGTTTGACTGAAAACTACGTTTTTAATCCGTCGTCGTGTTTTGACTTCTGCAGCAAACTGCCTCTTTCTGTTTCTAACTTCCTGCTTGTTCTCCTCTAATCACTCAGTGACTGTCAAGTCGTAGAAAAGTGACCAATAAGAAGGTTTAAAAGTTAGAAAGGTGAAATCTGATGACGAAACCAGGGTGACGTCATTGAATTTGTGCATTTCGGTTGAGTTTTCAAACAACAAAGATTAACTCAACTCTTTTATGACTGGATTAATTAATTAATTAATTTATAGATGTAGAATGATCGCAATGACTAATAAAGAGTTTGAAAAGTTCGATTTAAAAAAAAAAAAAAGTCCTGCAAATAGTAAAATCTGACGATTGAACTGGCGTGTATTCATTTAATCTGTATTTTAGTTGCATTTTATACAGATTTAAAACAAAATAAATCCATTTCAGTCTATTGTGACTTGAATTACTGGATTTAATTAGATTTTTTACCTGTAGAATGAAAAATATGCAATAATTGAATGATTGTTGGCTTTTTTTTCCGATGTTAGTTAAACTTTTAATATTTGAAACGTTACTTTTAATATTATTCTGTTTTTGATGGTACAATTAATCTGAATCTCGTCCGTATTGAAGAAGTTTTCAGCTCCACTGTGACGACTTTATATCAACTCAAACATTAATTTCTGTGCTTTCTAATAACTTTTTTTTTTGCATTTCTTATAAGAATGTATAAAAGAAAAATGTTTTACTTCTTCATTTAGTTCAATCTGCTGCTGAATACTTTAAATACAATTTCCTTCAGGTCTTTTCCTGTGGATATAAAAATGATTTGTGTGTTTTGTTTTAACTCATCCTCGTATTTTGACTTCTGCAGCAAACTGCCTCTTTCTACTTCTAACTTCCTGCTTGTTCTCCTCTAATCACTCAGTTTCTCTCTTCCAGGCGACATTTAAACTTTCTTTATTTCCCTGTTTTGACTAAAACCTTTCAGGCTGTTTCCTCTGGATGAAGAATGGAACTCTTATCACACTTTCTTTCCATCTACCTGCATTTATTTGGACGACTTTTCATTGTGTGTTTGTTAAATACTTGATCTGTGCCAAAAACACTTTTGAATTTTAAACTTTTATCCGCCCCGTACGAGCTGAATCCAGTGAGTCTTGAATTTATTTTCTTAACCTGCAGCCATTTAAAAATCCACGTCACTCAAAACCGGCTTGGTTTTGTGAAAATAGCGAAGAAAAGCTTTAAAATTTAGATTTAAAACGTTATTAGTGCTCTATTTTAACCGGTCCGACCCACTAGAGGTAGAAATTGAGCTCAATGTGGCTCCTGAACTAAAATATGTTTGACGTATTCAAGAAACTCTTTTAAAAATGTTCAAACTAATATCACTTTCTATCTTGAGGAGGTTCAGTCTCATGATATATTACCGGCGAGCTTTATAGAGAATGTATAGACCCGGATTGTTCTAAAATAAAATGTAGTAAAACCTGATATGGAATAACTGGTTGATTTGACAAAAAATCCTGAGCCTGAAATGTAATTAAAAATTAAAAATTTAAAAAATGGAACCAAAGAAAATAGAACTGGTCAAAAAAAAAATTTTGTAAAAGATTTAAGAAGAATTTTAATGTGATCTTAATATGTTAGACTCCCCTTATGATGTGATGAAATTATTACAATATTAGTGGAAAAATATTTTTACCTGCCCCCATAATGTAATATTAAAAGTAATTTTTTAAGTTTTGAGCTCAGGGTCTTCTTACATTATTGACCAGTTATTACATTTCGGGCTTTATTACATCATTTTCTCCAACAATTTGGGTCGTTTTTAAATGTGAGGCTCTAAAAGCCCCTAAAGCCCGACTGCTGGTCCGCCTGCATGTAGACTGACCTCGGCTCCTCGCTCTCTCTCTCTCTTCTCTCTCTCTCTCTCTCTCTGTAAGGCGCGTTCTCACCTGGCTGCTTTAAAGAGCGTGTCCTCCTCCTCTTCCTCCTCCACCTCCTCCTCCTCCACCTCCTCCACCACGCTGCCCATCGTGTCGCGGTCGCACTCCTTCAACGAGCCGCCCGCCCCTAGCTTTAAAAACCTTCACAGCAACAGCCACCAACACCATCACCCATCATCATCATCATCATCGTCTTCATCATCATCATCATCAACGCCTCCACGCACTGACCCACAGCCCCAAGCCCAGCAAAGACCCCCGGCCAATGAGCAGCCCCCGTCAGTGGAGGCCCCTCCCAGGGTAAGCTGAGGAAGAGAGTGTAGTCTGGTAGCAACAGTTAGAAACTTCAAATAATTATTTGTTAAATGGCCACTGATAAGACACAATTATACTAACTGTAGTTGTGGGAACCATGTTTTTTTTTTAAATCTAATTAATTAAGGTCTTAATAATTAAATACCGTTATTTATTTGTCCAAAAGTTTCAGTTTTTTCAGTTATTATAATGTAAACTGTGAGTTATAGTCCAGAAAATACGGTAAAAAGAAAACTACCAGTGTGAAAACTGCTCGCGTTCTGTTTTACAGCCTTAAGTCATGCTTTTTTTTCTTTTTTTTTTATCGTTTGGCTTGTCATGTCACTTATTACAAGAAATATAATTGAAAGATATACTGATACACACCACTAGGTGTCACTGTGCGACAAAGGAATGCTGCTCCAATGCCACAGAAAACTCTCCAAAATGAAAAAAAGCCCACAGCAGAAGCTAAAATCACAATTAAATGTCAAAAGTAATCGTAACGCATTAAGTCCTTAACACAAATTTTATCTTTCCGTGCGCTAAATTCAGAGACGCTAAAAATTTGTTCCCGGCTGAAGTAGAACTAATGAGCTCATCCAGAAAACGAACAGAAAGAAGCTGAATCAGCGTTTTCTCTGCATCCAGTCATATTTTTCCCTCCCATCACATTACCTTCTGTCCCGCATCGCTCCTCTTCTTCACTTTCCCTTCTGATCCTCTGCCTTTGTTCTGAAAGCAAATCTAAATCGTCACTTTTGAAGATACTTTCCGTATTTCTGTGTTTTTTTGTGCGTCCGCTGACGCGTCCTCCTGCCTCTGGAACCTGTGTGTGTGTGTGTGTGTGTGAACCTTGCCACTGTTTCTATCATGAAAGATCCCCGTCAGGACCACGTCTCGGTCACCGGTGTTGCCGAGGCGAGACTCGCCTCATCGCCACGGAAACGCGTCGCACGGCGGCCCGGCCGCGCACCGCAACCCTCCCAGGTAAAGTGTGGCGTCCAGACCCGTCCCGACCCGTCCCGCAGGGTTTCCCGTCCCGACACGCCGAGTCTTCCCACGCTACTTGATACCGGGCACCACTACGGATACTTTTTAAATCCCGTTAAGCCTAATTTACAATCAACACAAAAGCAACGTGTTGCCGCGAATCGCTTTTGAATCGACTCCGAACGCCGTGACGTCTCCAAAACACGACTTCCTTTACGCTCTGCACTAAGCGGACTGTAGACCGAGGGACCGAGCCGCGAATGAGTGTTTCAGTAAGACTTTAGTCGTCCAGCATCCGTATTTAGCATGTAGCATGTAGCATGTAGCTCGGAGTAAAATCCTGCAGATCCACTGAGCAGCGACGCCAGTCGTGACGCCAGCCGCTGGTGTTCTACCGACCATACATTTCTTCTCGTCTTGATATTTTAGATAGAATAATAAGTCGCAGTCCGTCTGACTTTTGTCATTCTCGTTCACGTTTTTCAAAAACGTTGCCGCGTAAACGCGGCAACTTCACGTGAACTGGGCCCGAGAAACTTTCACTCATTAAATCCAGAGTTGGAGACGCTGTGTGAATAAGTGTAATAGATGACCTGCAGGAATAGTTTCTCTTCTGTTCACTTCCACCATCCTGTGTCCCCCCCCCCCCCCCTCAGTGCCACCGAGCCCCGGCTGCTGTGGGAGCGAGTGGAGAAGCTGGTTCCCCGGCCGGGCAGTAACAGCGGCGGCTCCAGCTCCTCCAGCAGCTCCAGTAACTCCAGCTCGCAGCCCGGCTCTCACTGCGGCTCTGGAGAGCGGTTCAGGGCCCGCTGTGAGTCCACTGCACACTGCGCCGCCACGGGGGTGTCAAACACTCGGCCCTTGCGGGGGGGCGCCGATCAAAAACTGACCTCGTTTTTGAAAGGGGGAAAAAAAAAAAAAGCTTTAAAAACTAACTAAGGCGTAAGTTTGTAATCCGTTTAGTAAAAACTGCAATAGTGAAAGAAAGAAGTTGGCTGGAAACAAAAAAAACTGTCGTCATCTGCAGGTGTTCGCATGCTAGCAGCTAGCCTCGGCGTTGACGTTCACAAAATGACCCGGCGCAAAAAAACCCACAAATGTTATTTTTGTTTATGTGAAGAATGTGGCTCTCAAACCAGCTGTTAACCAGCTAACTGGAGCCGAACACAGTTTTAGTGGCTCGTCTCAGGAGCAGGAGTACAGGCAGCTAGCGGCGGTTGACCGACGCTCAACTTGTTGAACTTGTTCGATTCTATGAAGATTATCTATGAAGGAGCGGCGAGTGAATGTAAGTGTAGTTGATGTTTTTGCATTTTCTTTTGGTGAGCTGCGGGGGCAGTGGACTTTCCCTTCTGGGATCAATAAAGTTCTATCTCTATCTCTATCTCTGTCTCTAGCTCTCTATCGCTCTCTCTCTCTCTGTCTATCGCTACCTATCTCTATCTTTCTAACTCTGTCTCTAGCTCTCTACCTCTCTTTCTATCCATATCTCTATCTCTCGCTCTCTCTTGAGCTGTCTCTCTATTGCTATCTATCTATCTGGCTCTCTCACTCTCTCTCTATCTCTCTCTCTAGCTATCTCTCACTCTCCAGCGATCTCTCGCTATCTCTCACTCTTTCTCTAGCTATCTCTTGTTCTCTCTCTCACTCTCTCTCTAGCTATCGCTCTTACTCACTCTAACTATCTCTCTATCTCTCTCCCTCTCTGTCTCTCTCTCTCTCTAACTATCTCTCTCACTCTAGCTCTCAATCTCTCTCGCTCTCTCTTTCTCTCTCTCTCTTTCTCTCACTCCCTCTAGCTGTCTGTCTCTCTCGCTCTCGCTCACTCCCTCTAGCTGTCTCTCTCTCTCTCTCTCCCTCTCCCTCTCCCTCTCTCTCTCTCTCTCTCTCTCTCTCTCTCTCTCCCTCAGATTGGATAGAAAACTGCACAGCTCCTTGTAACGTTTCCCTAAAAACAGCTGAACCTCTGGCGCCCCCTGCTGCCACCAAAGTCTCATTAACAATAGACGTTCCTTCAGAGGCCGTGAGCCCAGTTTCAGTTCGTCCGTCGGTGTGTTTGACGCCCCCGAGCGACACAAAGTCCACACACTTTTCCCCGCCGCTGGCGTTGAACCGATGAACTGACCCCGACTGCCATGAACCCTCCAGCCTCGTCCAAGTCGGAGGGCTCGCCGCTGCAGCGGGCGGAGAACGCCGGGAAAAAGCCCGAGGAGCGAAAGGAGGCGGTGAGGCCGAGCAGACCCGCGGTGAGACGCTCCGTAGACCTCCTAGCTCGTAGACGTAGCGCCCCGCCGTAACCAGGAGGCTCCTCCTCCTCCTCCTCCTCCTCTTCCTCCTCCTGTGTGAGAGGTGTGACTGAGCGACCCCGTTTGGCTGAATAATTTTTTTTTTCTGCACTTATCGTTTGCTTTCTCTCTCTCTCTCTCATTCATGCTTTTCCCAAACAAACGTCTTCTAATGTTCATCTTTGCAGCTCTAACCAGGTTTTCATGATTAATCCACTAACCGACGCCGCAGCAGCTTCTCTTCCTCGGCTGGCTTCTAAAACCTTGGATTCTCTCTGCAGCTTTCTCACTTGGGCGCAGATTAACAGAAACTAATCCACCGGCGTGTCGAACCAACCGGACGTGGCGTGGCGTGGCGTCCAGGTCGTTTTTCTGACCACGTGTGGTTTACCGCCGCAGGATCTGACGGCGCTGGCCAAGGAGCTGCGCGCGGTGGACGACGTGCGTCCCCCGAACAAGGTGACGGACTACTCGTCCTCCAGCGAGGACTCGGACACCACCGACGAGGACGACGACGAGGAGGTGGACCAGGAGGCCGGGGAGGAGTCGACGTCCGGGCCGGAGGACTCCCGAGCCGTGTACGTACGCGAGAAAGAACCCCTGGTCGGCTCTCGGATCAAAGTGCTTCACATCAAAGTGCTTCACATCAAAGACACACAAAAAAAATCAGAAAAGAAGCGTACAAAACAGCAAAAACAAAGTATAAGATTGGCGATGATAACTAATTAATATCACAGAATGTATATCGTGACACTGTGCGGTGTTTCGGTTTCGCTGGTGCCCCTGTTAACTGGTGCCTTCTGCCACAAGCCGTTTGCAGCAGCTGACGTTCAAATAAGACAAATAAACGGTACGAAACTTTAAACTTTAAATAGTTAAACTGCGTTCGCCAGGACAGCTACGGGTTTTTTAAGATCTGCTGTTGAAAAGAATGAATCAATTTGATAGTTCAACTAGTTTATTTTCCACCCCCAAAAAATGACTCGATATTTGTTTTCCGATTTACATTTTCAAAACCTTGAATGAATTTATAGGCACTATATGATGTATTCAAATACCACCTGACGCGTTAAAATTTCCAGTTCAAAAAGTGCCCGGCGGCGCCGATCCAACCCGCAGGATCCTCGTTTTCACAACGTTTACTTCCCGCCCCCCTGCAGCTCCTCGCGGCTCAGCAACGGAGAGACGGAGTCGGTGAAGACGATGATCGTACACGACGAAGGTGAAAGCGACGCGGGCTCCACGCCCTGTAAAGACAGCACGCTGATTGTCCGACAGGTACCGCCGTCGCCTTTCAGTCGCCTCCATTTCATTTTGTTGGTTCCCCCGAATGTGTTTATCCACCGTGTTTGTGTATCGTTTTCATCACCTTGTGACACACAGGTTTTTAATTTTGATTTTAATTGCATTCATTTTTACAGTTTTTTTTACAGACTCTCTTATCGACTTAACAAATCTTTATAAGTCCAGGATGTGTTGTATTTTCCTTTAAAACGTAATTATATTCAAATTAACTTAGTTAACTAAGTAAATCTACGTACATTAAATGATCATAAAGGAGAAATAATCTAATGAGGTGCGTTTTCACCAGGTTTAAAGGAACTAAACATTTTAATTATGTAAAACTATGATGGTTCCTGGTACTCTTTGAAAGTTTCTGCGATGGTTTCTACTCCTCAAAAAAAAAAGTTACTTTGATGGTTCCTGGTACTTGGAGAACGTTTCTCTGATCATTCCTGCTTGGGGAATGTTGGTGCCTGGTTCTAGAAAAAAAAGAAGAAGGTTCCTGTGATAGTTCCTGGTACTTTGGAAAAGTTCCGGTGATGTTTACTGGTACACTAAGTAGGAAGTTCCTGTGATGGTTTGAAGTACTTTGGGAATGTTTCTGTGATCATTCCTGGTGCTTGGTGCCTGGTACTCAGGAGAGGTTCTTGTGACATTTCCTGGTATTTTGTGAAAGTTCCTGTGATGGTTCCCTTTACTAAATGTTTTTTTTTAATGCTGAAACTCATGTAAAGTTCCTGGTACTCTGGGAACATTCCTGGTACTTTGGCAAAGTTATTGTGAGGGTTCCTGGTACTCTGGAAAAGTTTCTGGTATTCTGGGTAAAGTTCCTTGTACATGAGTAAAGTTCCTGTGATGGTTCCTGGTACTCTGGGAAAGTTCCTGTGATGGTTCCTGGTACTCTGGGAAAGTTCCTGGTACCTGAGTAAAGTTCCTGTGATGGTTCCTGGTACCCTGGGAATGTTCTTGTTAAGCTTCCTAGAACCCAGGTAAAGTTTCTGTCATGATTCCTTGTACAGAGCGTAACCTTCTGCAGTGGTTCCTGGTCCTCTGGTAAAGTTCCTGCGATGGTTCTTAGCACTTGGGGTAACTTGCTGTGACGGTTCCTGGTACTCAGCAGGTTCCTGTGGTGGAAATGCAGCTCTAGAAGCCGATCATTATCGCGTTCTGTGCAGAAAGCTGAGCGTTAAGAGCGTCAGAGTTGTGGAGGTGACCGGCGTGCTGACGTGCTAATGGCGTGCTAACGTGCTAACGGGCGTTTCCTGTGGGCCTGTAGAGTAGCGGCTGTAGACTGTCCTTCACCGTAGCGAAGACCTTCCCTCCTCCGGAGCTCCTCAGGAACGCCTGTAGACCCTCAGCTGTCTGCCCCTCTTTCTACTTCCAGAGTGCAGGTGACCTCAGAAAGCGTCCGGGCCCGGGGCCAACGCCGGCCCCCGTCCTGCTGCTGGCGGGCTTCGCCCCCGGCTCGCCGTCGGGCCCGGGCCACGCCCACCACACCCCCAGCCCCCACCACAACCATCACCACCACCACCACCACCACCATCAACCGAACCACCACCACCACCACCCCCCCGCCGCCGCCGCCGCCACCACTCCGCACTCGGACAGGAACGGCTTTGCCGGGCGCATCCACCACCTCCCCGACCTGATCCAGCAGAGCCACCACTCCTCCCCCTCCTCCACCGCATCCAACTCCCCCTCATCCTCCAGCCTCGCCAGCCCCTCCTCCATGTCCCCCCAGAGCCCCCTGGACAAGCTCGCCATCCTCGCAGAGGTACGTCGCCCAGCTTCGGGGCCGCCCGGGTGTCATGGCGTCTCAGGGCGGGAGCCGCTCGGGCGCAACTTTGAGTGTGAGGGACCCCGGTTCGGATCCCTTCGCCAAGACAAATGTGGCAAAACCTGTTTTTTTAAAACAAAAAGCTGAATGGACTCTTCTTAGTCACATTATTTTACGCCAGGGATGGAGCACAGTGCCCCCTACAGGCCACCGCTGGAACTGTGGCTCCTCTGCGCCCTCTAACCATTTCTATTTCCTCCCTTAAAACTTCCTGCTGCTTTACACTGATCAGCCAAAACATTATGACCAGTGGTGGGAAATATTCATCTTGTTAAATAAGTTTTAATCAATTATTTGAATCTCTGAATATAAGTGTTGTTTTATTTGGGGGGGGGGGAATCACTGCATATGTTAACACAATGAAATCATGTTCATACATGTATCTTTTATTTAAAATTGTTGTTTAAATAATGAGTATTAACTCTGAGCTACATGTTTAGCATTGCTACATTGATATGTCGGGAACAAAAAGGAATTTTCTGAGGTGCACTCATAAACGAACACGTTAAAGTCACGACTTTAGCTGAAGATAAAATACAATACAACAAAAAAAACACAATGATTTTTGTGCTTCATTTGAATAATTTTTCAGGTGATAAAATTACAATGAAGCAATTAAAAAAAAACAGGAAAATGAATGAAAAACCATATTAGGTTTTTTTTGGAGGTGAAAAGGTAAAGAACAGACCTTTTTCTAGTCCTATCCCTTTCTAAGGTTAAAAAGAGAATATTGTATGTTTTGTTTTAAATCCTATTTACGTCACGCGTGGCTACGTTGCATAATAATAATAAAACGGGAAAAGTTACTGTAAAGTAAAAAAAAAAATCAATTAAACAAGAGAATCATACAAGAAAAAAATTAAATTAAGTTTTAACGAAAACAACTGAAAACATGTCTGGGGGGGAAATGAATTACAGTATTACAGTAGTCCAAGGCAAGAGGTTACAGGTATAAAGTACTTTAATTATTTTTTTTTTTTTTAAATAAAGTTTCACAGTTGTGTTTTTGGCATTGTTTTATTCTCCCCGGTGTTCTGGGCCTCAGCGGGTCAGAAACAATCAGACAATATTACTCAGGTGGTCTTAATATTATGGCTGATCGACGTAGCAGGGTTTCCCACTTTCAGTTTTTTTTTTTTTTTGTCCCGACGTCGCAGGGTGGAGAATATAACTTTAAACGTGCGCAAACTTTTCCGTCAACGCTTAAAATCTCATGATTTTCTTCCTTAATGTCGCAATTTCCAGCGAGTAGATCATAACACACGGCAAGTATTCCTCTTGTTAGATTTTTTTTTTTAAAACCATTTTTTTAAACCCTTTTGTGTTCAGCATCTGTTTGTTTTTGCCCTTTTTTTTTTGGTCCCTTTTCATCATTATCTTGTTTTCACCCCGTGATGGACTGCATGTGTGTCTGTGGCTCAGTTTGCCTGCACTGTGCCGCCGTCGCCGTCCCTCGCCACCCGCTCGCCCGTCTGACCCGCTGCCGCTTCTCTCTGCAGAGCCAGTCTAGTAACAACATGCAGAAACATAAGTCCTCGTCCTCCTTCACGCCCTTCATCGACCCTCGCCTCCTCCAGGTCTCGCCATCCACCGGCAGCGCCCTCAACAATGTCGGTAAGGCCACTCGCCATTTCGCATTTACACTTTATAGCGGGAGATTTGTCAAAAAAAACAACAAAAAAAAGAATCTGCAATATGAGTCTCTTATGCAATTTAGTGGACGATCATACAGCAGAATAATTACCGTATTTACCAGAATATAAGTCACACTTATTTAATAGTAGTGACCACTAGGTGGCACTTGTTTTTCTTTGTATTAATCTGTATTCATACGTCATACACGCACTGTAAATATATATAAATAGAACTGTTCCTATAGTTAAAAACAAAATAAATCATCAAAGGAGTGAAATACAAACAAATCGTCAGTAAAAACATGAAAGTAAAATACAAATTTTTTTATTTTTAAGTGTTTGCAACATTTACAAAAACTGGTATTACAAAATACTGCACTTTTCCAGATTATGAGTCAAACTTATTTTCAGTTGTTTGGCCGCAAGCGACATATATATATTAGAATGTATCGGTACATTCTATCTGGGGTCACTATATGACATCACAAAGCTGCTACAGTACCTCAGAAAAACCTGTATTAGACTGACGGGGGGAAAAAAAAGCACCCAAAAAGGAAATTCGACACACAATTTAGGAGTATCTTTAAATGCACCATGTTGTTCAATTATCATCTCGTCGTTTTTTTTTTAGTTTCAGATTATAGAGAGGATTTCAGTTTTATTCGCAATAGCGAATATTAGCAACGATTCAGTTTGTTCAGTTTCTTGTTTTCACAGCAAACTCGAGGATCTGAGTGTTTTTCTAACTCCCACCGTTTTAACTGACCCTCGCCCCGCCCGGTGACCTCCACATCCTGCACCGTCCCACCTTAAGCCCTCCCCTTTGACCTCTTAGGCTACGCTAACGACGCGCGGCTGGCGGAGGCGCTGAGAGCCGACCCCTCGCGGAAAGGCTCGGTGGTCAACGTGAACCCGGTCAACACCCGCCCCCAAAGCGACACGCCCGAGATCCGCAAGTACAAGAAGAGGTTCAACTCAGAGATCCTCTGCGCCGCGCTCTGGGGTGAGGAGGCGCACGCTTTGCCGAGTCGCCACTCGCTTTCCCGTTTCCGCCGTGTGGAGTCTGCATGTTCTCCCCTGTGCATTCATGGATTGTTCAAACAGACATTTGAACTTGACTCTGAAATCAAGTGTCAGAGTGAAAGAGTTGGATAGAGTGATGTAGAAGAAGGATAAATGTTTGCAAAGTTACATAATCTTGTTTTTTTTTTGTAGGGTAGGTTTGTTTTGATGGATTTTATGTATGTTTGACTCTATCCACTTGTTTTAATTTAATTATTTAATTTTAGTGTTTATTTAATTTATATATTGACAGTAATATATTAAATATGAATTAAAAATATATATTATATTATATTATATTTGTATTAATTTGACTCATTATTTAAGAATTTCTATTCATTTTAATTAAATTCAACTTTAGCTGTAGGTACAACTTTTCACTACAGTTATATATTAAATATGAATTAAAAATAAAAGGAAATATATTATAAATTTGTTATTTTTTATATTAATTTAATATTTAAGAATTTTTATTCGGTTTAATTTAATTAAACTTTAACTGTGGGTACAACTTTTCACCGCCAGGTGGCAGCTAAAGCTTTGTTAATCTACATCTGTGTGTGTGTGTGTGTGTGTGTGTGTGTGTGTGTGTGTGTGTGTGTGTGTGTGTGTGTGTGTGTGTGTGTGTGTGTGTGTGTGTGTGTGTGTGTGTGTGTGTGTGTGTGTGTGTGTGTGTGTGTGTGTGTGTGTGTGTGTGTGTGTGTGTGTGTGTCAGGAGTCAACCTGTTGGTGGGGACGGAGAGCGGTCTGATGCTGTTGGACCGCAGCGGTCAGGGAAAAGTTTACCCTCTGATCAACCGGAGGCGCTTCCAGCAGATGGACGTGCTGGAGGGACTAAACGTGCTGGTCACAATTTCAGGTATACACACACACACACACTTGCACGGAGCACAAAAACGTTGTCACTTAAAGCATTTTTCATCATGTAAAAATCCTCTTTTCGAGGTTTGATCGGCCTCGATTCCTCAGACAGGCTTTTATTTCACATCACGTCATGCAGCCAGACGTCTTAACGTATCTCAGCAAATCTCACATGAAAAAAGAAAACAAGATTCATTGTCGTGAAAGTGCGGTCACCCTTTTTAAATCGCCAATAAATAACCTGCGGTCGTCCCTCATCCTCCATTTCATCTTTTTTCACTTTGCCTTAATTACACTTAAAAATTCAACATATACGAGTTTCATCCTTCACATTTTTTTCTTTATTCTTTACTAAATGTTATCGGTGTAGAAAGTGCACGGCTGAAGAAACCCGCCGCACGCGACGGCAACACGGTACAATCTAATATAAGAGAATATATGTAATATAGAAAATAAGAGCCTGCAGGGGAAGCGATTGTTCGTCTCTCCTTACCGCCGCCTCCTGGTTTCTACCGCAGAAATATTCGACACGCTTGGATTCAAAAGTTTGTCAGATTGAAAGTGCCGTCGCCGCCTCACTTCTCTTTCTCAACGCCGCACGCCTGGGAGTGTCACAACAGATATTCTGAGGCGAACGGATGTGGAGCAAAGCTCCGCCGGCAGAGACCACGTCATGTCTGTGTGTGTGTGTGTGTGTGTGTGTGTGTTTCCATGATGGAAGGAAAGGCCGCAGGGTTGCACACGCATTCGACGTAAACAAAAAAAAAAAAACGCTTAATGCAACTTCAGTCCCTTGTTGTAATCAGATTACAATGTAAACAAGTGGCACATGAAATTTTCCACAAGTTTTCAGAGCTGAAAGTAGAAGCTGCTTGTTTGTTTGTTTTTATGAATTGCTGAGAGTTGATGAGGTTTGTTTTCAGGAACGAAAGAGAGGATTTTTGTCAATTTAGTCAGCACTGATAACACGTTTTTTTTTTTTTACCAAGTACTTAATATCATAATACTGCGTGAGTCGTAGAGTTACAATTCCTAGGATATTGTATGTAAAGTAGCGGTGAGTTACAACGACCCGACCGCGAAGCGACACAAGCTGATAAGTACAAGTTTGGGGATCATCGTTACTTTGGAATTGACGGTATTTCTTCCATTGGGATGAACTCCAGGTAAAAAGAACAAGCTCCGTGTGTACTACCTGTCCTGGCTGAGGAACAAGATCCTGCACAACGACCCCGAGGTGGAGAAGAAGCAGGGCTGGACCACCGTGGGGGACCTGGAGGGCTGCGTCCACTACAAAGTTGGTGAGTCCTCGTCCAACTGCAGGGTTATGGACACAGATGCTGGGAGAGGGGATCGTCTCGGGGAACGTCTACTAGAATGTCTTGGGTAACGTCTCGGAACGTCTTAGGGTACCTCTCCAAACATCTTTGGGAATGTCTTGTGGAACATCTCAGAAGGGTTTGGGGAATGTCTCGAGAAACGTTTTGGGTAACATCTCGGAACGTCTTAGGGTACCTCTCCAAACATCTTGGGGAAAGTCTCGGAACATCTTGAGGAACATTTTGGGGAATGTTTTGAGTAACGTCTAAGAACGTCTTAGGGCACCTTGGGGAACGTCTTGTGGAACATCTCGGGAAGTTTTGGGGAATGCTTTGGGTAAGGTCTTGGCAAACGTCTCAGAACATCTTCTTCGGGAATGTCTCGGGGAACGTATTGGGGAATGTCTCAGAACGTCTTGGGGAACCTCTCAGAAGGTCTTAGGGAACGTCTTGGGGAAGTCTAGGGTGACGTCTCAGGGAACATCTGGCTTAGCATCTCGGGTAGCATTTCTGGGAAAGTCTAGCAAAACATCTCGGGGAACATCTCAGTTAGCATCTCGAGTAGCTTCTCGGGGAACATCTGGAGTCACATCTAGCATAACATCTTGGTTGTAGCTGTTTTTAAATCCACAATAAAAAAGTAAATAAACCCCCCCCCCAACATTTCTGCACCAAAGCAGCCAAACGATTACAGCCGATATATTCTTGCTTGTTACGAGGCCGAAAGGGAACTTTGTGATCAAAAAAAAAAAAAAAACACAATTCTTTGAGTGGGGTTCTCCATCCAGACTGTGAAACACAGAGAAGCATCTGTGACGGGAATAACATTGAAACATGGTACTTTTCTCTACATTAAGCTGTTTCGTCATTGTAGGTGGACTCTGTGGCGTCCGGCGAGGCGTCCTCGTTCACCGCCGTAAAACACGCTGATGAAAACACACAAACCCCTCGATTGGGAAAGAAACGCACTGAAGACGTGGCGTCCTGTCCGAAAACTCCGAACGTCCTCGGGACGATCTAGCAGAGACGGAAACTTCCTCTTGGAAACTCCTGTTCAGCTCATCAGCTGAGGAAATTAATTTCCTCTCCAGGATTTCTAGACGTTCATTCATGTGGACTGTTAAGGAATTTCCAAGAGTGAAAAAAAAAAAAGGGGGGGGGATTTGAGACAATTTTTCAATCAATCTTTATTTCTACAGAATCAATCGGACAAAAACTCTCACAAAGGTAAGAAAATAAATCTTTAAAAAATTTAATTAACATCAAAGTAAACAACTAAAACTTTAAAAGAAAAAAATAATTACTAAAAATAATGAAACACAAGAAAAATAACGAAGCTTTAAAAGAAATTAAAATGAAAAGATTATAAACACATAATATTAGATTTAGTCGTTCCTTCGAACTGATTTTAGCTTGTTTTAATCTGAAAGGTCGAACTTGAAGAGAAAAGATTTCCTCAGACTCACCATTTATGCCAAAATTAGATCTATTTGCTTTAAAACTGATATTTTTAATAATTTCCTGTTCGGATCCAGTAGAATGGGTTGAAAGGAGCCGTCGCTCAAATTCAAACAATTTATTCCATCCTGATGTTTCTGTGCGTTTCTTTTCTGTCCCAAAGTGAAATACGAGAGGATCAAGTTCTTGGTTCTGGCCTTGAAGAACTCCGTCGAAGTTTACGCCTGGGCTCCTAAACCATACCACAAGTTCATGGCCTTCAAGGTAAAAACCTGAAACTCAACTTTCCCCGCAGACCTCCGTGGCGGTCTTGTAGGAACTGTACAGCGCTACGCTGACGACACGCCGCTTTTCCTCTGTTTTTCACCTGGAGTGAGGGAATCTTTTCTTGAGTTTTCTTTCTCTGGTGTGCTTCAGTCTTTTGGTGACCTGGTGCACAAACCCCTGCTAGTCGATCTCACTGTGGAGGAGGGCCAGAGGTTAAAGGTCATCTACGGCTCCTGCTCGGGCTTCCACGCTGTGGACGTGGACTCCGGGGCGGTCTACGACATCTACCTGCCCACTCACGTAAGACCACACCGAACACGTGTCGACTGGATAATTCTAGCGACGCGCTAAATCCACAGAGCTGCGATTTTAACCAACCTGAAGAGACGTTTCCAACAAATTCACGGCATGTTTATGTTGACACTGCTTCAAAACAAAACATAAAACAAACACAAATATAATGTAAAAACAAAATGTATGAAAACAACCAAGCAAAGTATATCTAAAATATATAAAGATATATTAAAATAAAAAATATATAAATATATATATATATATATATATATATATATATATATATATATATATATATATATATATATATATATATATATCCATAATTGTATACAAAATCTATAAAAATATATTTAAATATCAAAATAAAAAAAAACCTGTTGTTTTTTTGGTTGTTTTTTTTTTATGTACCCTGCCGTCGCCCACAGCAGGCTGGGATCAGCTGGATAAGAGCGATAGACGATGGATGGATACGAAATATATATAAAATATATTAAAATAATGTATAAATGTATGGGGGGGAAAAGAACCCCCCCCCCAAAAAAAGAAGAAAAAAATAATATATATATATATATATATATATATATATATATATATATATATATATATATATATATATATATATATATACAATAATTAAAAAAAGTTTTGCTATCTTTACCAAAACGTTATGTCGTCTTCTCACTAAAAAAGTTTATTTCATGTTTGATTGATCAAATGAAAAAGACGTGTCGCGTGTCACGTTTTCCCCCCAGATCCAAACCCACATCCAGTCTCACGCCATCATCATCCTGCCCAACACGGACGGCATCGAGCTGCTGGTGTGCTACGAGGACGAGGGCGTCTACGTCAACACGTACGGGCGCATCACCAAGGACGTGGTGCTGCAGTGGGGGGAGATGCCCACCTCAGTGGGTGAGTCGGGGGAGGGGCGGTGGCATGAGAGCTAACAAATTAGCATTAGCCTCAAAGCTGTCAGAGGGCATTTGTAAAATATTACTCATAATGCAACAGCTATAGGAGTAGTTGTTTTTTTTTTTGGGACATTTCACTGGATTTTGCACGATTCAATTTTGTTTATGTTGAGATTGTAGTTATTTTCTCTTGTAATTGTAAAAATGGAGATATTTTCATCTGGTGTAGTCTGCGCCACAACAATTTTAAAGGTTATTGCGGCACTATTTTAGCGGTCCAGCTAACTCAAGATTTATTGTGTTTGTTCATTTAGTTTATTTTTCATGGCCCATGTACAAAAACATTAATCTTAAAGAAAAGATGCTTCTTAACAGAGTGTAGCCGTAGCTAGTTTCCCCGGGGCAGGCAGACAACATAATAATACATACATATTTACAAATATAACGTACAGTAAAAGATTAACATTAGCAGTTAGCATTAAAATGTAAATATTCATGCAGTTATTAAAAATCTTGGAACACATTACACAGAAAGCACAACAAACAGGAACACATTACGATAAACATTGTAAATATAACCTACAATAAAATCGGTAACATTATTATTATTATAACCATTAAAATTCAACATCCCGAAAATTCATACAAAATACTAAAATACATTATAAAACATATACAATGGATGATTAAAATTGACTATTGCTGACACAGCTGGTTTTCCCTTATGTGATTTTTTTTTTTTTTTTTAACTGGACTCTCTCTCCCCCTCTCTCTCTCTCTCTCTCTCCAGCCTACATCCGTTCTAACCAGATCATGGGCTGGGGGGAGAAGGCCATCGAGATCCGCTCGGTGGAGACGGGACATCTAGACGGAGTGTTTATGCACAAGCGAGCCCAGAGACTCAAGTTCCTCTGTGAGAGAAACGACAAGGTGAGAGACGATTCCTGAGACCCAAAATCTCTCCGCAGCTCACTAGTCCTTTCTTATTTACCAAGACTTGTCGTGCAACTAGTAGTAGAAAAGGTAGCGGAGATAAAATGTAAAGAATTGCCTGAAAACTTACTAAAATGACCAAAAACCTCAAGAAACATGTCAAACAGGCTGAACTGTTGCCATTTTTATAAAACTTTTACACAGAAAAAAATGCACCATTTTTGCGTTTACGCATAAAATGCTGATAACGATTTAGTTGGCATGTCGGGCCACTAGTGGGCGCTGTTAGGTTGTTGTCAGCTTTTCAGTAAAGTTCTCCATTTCCGCGGGATCATTTTCAAAAAGTTACATTTTTTCCCTCCGTTTCCATGGAGACAGAGTCGGAACATTTTTCCAAAAAGTTCCACTTGGGAAGCTCGCCGTCTTCGTTTTCCGTTTTCCCTCCAAAATATTGTCGTGTAAACGAGGCGTAAACACGATCAACAAGTTAAAATTTGTTTATTCATCTGAAATGGATGAAACAATTAAAATTGCTTAACAAAAGAAAGTAAAACTGCAACAAGTAAAAAACGATAAAATGACTGACGTAGCTAAAACACAAGAGAAAATTTGATAAAATATCTTAGACAACTTAAGACATGAGTAAAAAGAAAATACAAAAGGTGAAATTGGTAAAAACCTTGTGGCCGTGAAACTTCTGAACCATTTCTACATTTTACTTTCCCGCCTCTTGTGGAGGAAGTGGTCACGTCTTCTCTTTTCAGGGTGAAATTTGTTCTCAGACCTTCAGCTGAGGAAGTTTCTCTTCCTCTTCGTCTGGGTTTTGCAGACCGGCTGGTTTTTTGTTTTTTTTCTCATTATTCCCTCTTTGTGTCGGCGTGTGATTTTCTTTTTCTCTCATACTGGAAGTGAAGTGAGACGCCGTATTACTCTGAATAGAACGACTCTGGTTATAAAACCAAACTTTAATTTTCACAAAAGCATCAGAAGTGGATGGCGAAGCGTTTCCGAATTAATCCCCCCCAAAAAATGAGCATTTTTTTTTTTTCCATACAAAGCAGATGAGAGGCGCCTCATGGAGGAGATCAAAGGAGTTTGTGTGGTTATTGTGCATCTACCGAGCATGTACAGAACTATTTCCAATTTTACAAGTAGCAGTTTCAGAAAAGTTGCATTTCTGCCCCGTTTCCACGGAAACAGTCTCCAAAACACAACAGAAATTTTCCGCTTTCACGTTAAAATGTGAGGATGTTTTTTATTTGTTTCTTTTGATCACATTTTATGTTTATTGTTTTTTTTTCTTTCTCTCTTCCTCCCGCTCCGCGTCGTCCCCCAGGTGTTCTTCGCCTCGGTCCGGTCTGGAGGATCCAGCCAGGTCTACTTCATGACTCTGGGCCGAAGCAACCTGCTGAGCTGGTAGAGGTCCAGAGCTCCGCCCCCTCCCCCTCCTCCTCCTCCTCTTCCTCCTCACTACCCCCGCCCTTCACTAACACTGGATCTCGGAACCTGCCGTCGACGTCCCGCCGGATCGAACAAACCCACCGGATGAAATCAAATGTGAAACAAAAAAAAAAGAGCGAGCGAGAGAGAGAGAGAGAGAGAGAGAGAGAGAGAGAGAGAGAGAGAAATCAAGATGGAGGCGTTGAGGTTGTGTCGTCCTGCGTCGTCGCCGGGCTCGAGGTCGTCTAGCTTCTTCTTACTACTGCTACTACCTTGTGAGGGAGCCCCCCCTCCCCCCCCACCACCCACCCACCCCCGCCCGCCCCCCTCCAACCTCCGGGGGAGGGGTTGTATAAATGCTCCAGTAGTGTGTGTACATGTACTTCTGTTTGGTCCGAGTACTGCTGACGGAGGAGCGGCCGAGAGTTTGGAGCTTACGGAGGAGGAGCGATGGATCACACGTGGAGGGAGGACGACGCAGACGGATCTCACTATAGTATTTTTTTGAATCATTACTATTATTATTAATTATTATTATTATTATGATGATGATGATGATGATTATTCCTCGGAGATAAGTGTAACTACGTGCAGTTAAACATGTCTTTTACCTTGTTTTTATAACATATTTCCGCACATCCACCCACCGTTTGCTTGCTTTTACTGTAAAACCACAGAAGTTGTTCGGTGTGTTTGTGTCGGAGGAACGTGACGTGGGTGTGATCCAAGAAGAAAAACAAACAAACAAACAAACAGGAAAAAAAAAAAAAAACTCAAAAACAAAAGAAAGGTGTTTATGTACAATAAAGTTCTTTAAAGCTTCCGGAAGGTGTCATGCCCCCCCCCCTCCCCCCTCCACCCCTCCCCCCAACACACATGACCAACTCCAAACTGCTGTGAATAGTCAGATATTTAAAATAAAGGTGTGTGTGTGTGTGTGTGTGTGTGTGTGTGTGTGTGTGTGTGTGTGTGTGTGTGTGTGTGTGTGTGTGTGTGTGTGTGTGCGTGCGTGCGTGCGTGCGTGCGTGCGTGCGTGCGTGCGTGCGTGCGTGTTAATCGACTCGAGAAACATCGTGCTTTATTATTGATATTAATCGGCTGGTTTTCACTGTGTGTGTGTGTGTGTGTGGGAAATTTTTGGTCAAAATATAGGAAGAAAAAAAAATAGACAATATCAGAAATTATATAACTCGTAGAAAAATATTTTTTATATATACATATATATATATAACTTGAGACGTGAGAATAAAAAATGACCAAAAAAATGTTGTGAAGAAAAGATTCTGAGAAAAAAGTCAAAATTGTCGGTGAAAAAAAAAGAAATTTGAGAAAAACTGAACAAAATTCTTGGGGAAAAAAAATTCTGATTTATAAAAGTAATTTATGACTTTTATAAATCTGACTTTAAACTAAAATGTGAATTTGAGTTCAGGAAAATTCACATTTAATCAAATCAAGAAAACCAGAAGAGACGTTTGTCGAGGAACCAAAGAAAAGTTGTTACTAATGAAAGATGCAAGAACGTCACATCTTGCAGAATATTAGAAAGTAAAACGTCAATGTTTGTAGGGGTGTACACACACACACACACACACACACACACACACACACACACAGCTGCTGCTCAGAGTGTGTTTGGAATAACGTTCCTTCAGGCTGGACGTTTTCTTTCTCCTCTGGTGTTTCTTTATCTTTTGTCCTCGTCTGCGTATGCGTGTTTGTGTGTGTGCGTGTTTGTGCGTGTATGTGTGTGTGAGACAGGAAGTCCTGTGTTTTCCTTTTTTTTTCTTTGAATAAACTTTAAAAGGAATTTTAAACGAAGAGTTTTTTTCTTCTGTCGCAGGCTGAACACAAAATAAAACTGTTTTCTTTCTTTCTTTCTTTTTTTAAAATTTTAACTCATCAATTCTTTTCACATTTTCGTGATTGACAGTGACATATCCTGTTGAAATAAATGCATACAAATAATAATGTCGTTAATATTTTGATTGCCAACTTTATTTTATGTTCAATTTTGGTAAAAAAAAAAAAAAAAAAATTATAGTGAAAAAATTAAAATAAAGCAGAGAAAAATGTTTTATTTTTACATTCTGTTTCTGAAAATTTAGGAAGTTTGAAGGCAAAAAAATAAGAAATCACAAAATGTAATTAATATTAATTTAATTAAATATTGATTAATTAATTCAAATTTGGTATAAAAAAATATTTATAGTTGACAAAATTAAAGTAAAGCGGAGGCATTCAACACAAAAAAAAATCTTTAAAATATTTTTACATTCTCTTTCTGAAAATTAGGAAGTATGAAGCCAAAAAAAAAAATCCCAAAGTTAAATTATAATAAACTGCTTAAAAAAAAGTGGTGTTGAGTAAACATGGCACAACACGGGTTTAAATACCAGATTTAAACGTACGTAACAGATATATTAAAAACACAAATTTAATAATCATTCAAATCCCGATCGTGTCTCGTCAATCTCTAAAATTCTTATTTTTGCTTGCAGGAACTTCACATTTGCTCCAGGTAAGAAAATTGCAGTAGGAAAGGAGCGTTTCCAGTGTTTGATGTAATCCACACTTGTTGCTCAGGACTTCCTGTCGGTGTGTTTTTGTGCGTGTGCTCAAAAGAGAAGTACTGACGGCGACACACGGATGTCTTTTGTAACGACGTGCCGCTTTCTTTTTTTCTCTCCCCCCTCTTCTTGCACGAGCGAGTCCTATCGTCGTCATCGTGTCGCGTCACAAAGCTTCGGTGGAAAGTTTATTTCCGTAGAATCTGCGCGTGTCGTCAGGAGGCCGTAAAAGCAGTTAAACCCTCTTCGTTCTGCAGATTTACTTCAGTTTGCAGACTTCGTCTCGCGTTTTTTTTACGTGGATGAAGATTTCGCCGCACGGTGATGGATTTAGAAAATGTGCTGAGTCATGAGTCAGGCCTCCCCCCCCCAAAAAAAACACACGACACCTTCTGCTCCCAGTCGCTGGCGACTGGAGATTAACGGGATGTTCTGCATGTTTCCTTCCTGCTGTTGGTGTGAAAAAACTGAGCTGAACGATGTGAGGAAGGCCTGTAGTGGGAGGAAGATGCTCCATAATCTAGATGTTAATAGATAGAGGAAGATGCTCTATAATTTGGGTGTTACAGGAGGAAGATGCTCTATAATCTGTTTGGTAGTGGGAGGAAGATGCTCTATAATCTGGATGTTACAGGAGGAAGATGCTGTATAATCTGATGTGAGAGGAGGAAGATGCTCTATAATCTGGATGTGAGAGGAGGAAGATGCTCTATAATCTGGATGTTAGAGGAGGAAGATGCTCTATAATCTGGATGTTAGAGGAGGAAGATGCTCTATAATCTGATGTTAGAGGGGGAAGATGCTCTATAAACTGATGTTAGAGGAGCGAGATGCTCTATAATCTGGATCTTAGAGGAGGAAGATGCTCTATAATCTGGGTGTTAGAGGAGGAAGATGCTCTATAATCTGGGTGTTAGAGGAGGAAGATGCTCTATAATCTGATGTTAGAGGGGGAAGATGCTCTATAAACTGATGTTAGAGGAGCGAGATGCTCTATAATCTGGATCTTAGAGGAGGAAGATGCTCTATAATCTGGGTGTTAGAGGAGGAAGATGCTCTATAATCTGGGTGTTAGAGGAGGAAGATGCTCTATAATCTGGGTGTTAGAGGAGGAAGATGCTCTATAATCTGGGTGTTAGAGGAGGAAGATGCTCTATAATCTGGGTGTTAGAGGAGGAAGATGCTCTATAATCTGGATCTTAGAGGAGGAAGATGCTCTATAATCTGGGTGTTAGAGGAGGAAGATGCTCTATAATCTGGGTGTTAGAGGAGGAAGATGCTCTATAATCTGGGTGTTAGAGGAGGAAGATGCTCTATAATCTGGATCTTAGAGGAGGAAGATGCTCTATAATCTGGGTGTTAGAGGAGGAAGATGCTCTATAATCTGGATGTTAGAGCAGGAAGATGCTCTACAATCAGTGTGTTCCTGACAGTAGATGTGAGTCAGTTCTCGAGCAACAAGGAGTTTTCCTGAAGCAACAGGAGTTCATTACAACAGTAACAGTTCAGACTTGGAGGCTGAAGCTGCGTCAAGATTCCTGAAGTCAAACAGACTCTGATGTTTGAACAAAACATCCCGTCGGACGTGGATCTTCTCTGGAATGTAGAGCAGGAGCCTCCTTGACTCAGGACTCGGTGAGTCACTCTTCAGTCACTCGGCAACGTGTTTATGCAACCAAGCAACTTTTTACTCTTGAGGAACAATTTGTTTTTATGTAAGAGGATGTTTTTGTTCTTACTGCAGTTTGCTTGTAAAGCCGACATGTTCACTGCATCAGAACATCTCTCTCTCTCCTGTCGTCTATTCTCTTTCTATTCTCTCCATTCTGTCTCTATTCTCTCGCCATTATCGCCGTTCTCTCTCCATTTTCTGTTCTCTCTCTCCATTCTCTCTCTGTTCTTTCTCTCCATTATCTGTTCTATCTCTCCATTCTCTCTCTGTTCTCTCTCCATTCTCTCTGTTCTCTCCATTGTCTGTTCTCTCTCTCTGTTCTCTCTCTCCATTCTCTCTCTCTGTTCTCTCTCCATTCTCTCCCTCCATTCTATCTCTCCATTCTCTGTCTATTCTCTCACCATTATCTCTGTTCTCTCTCTCCGTTCTCTCTCCATTCTATCCATTTTCTCTCCGTTCTCTCCATTCTCTCTATTCTCTCTCTCTCCATTCTCTCTCCCGTTCTCTCCATTCTTTCTCTCCATTCTCTGTTCTCTCTCTCTCATTCTCTCTC